>NC_134484.1:455780213-455995213 GCF_040206685.1 Ascaphus truei | reverse complement strand
CCCACAACAGATAATTATTTGGAACCAAAAAACAAAAACAAATGCGGTTCAGCTCAGGAGACCCCCTGCACATGTACACAATTATTAAAATGTATATTTATACTGTACAATAGCCTGTAAGAGCCGTGCATTGAGATGCAGCGTCTCCATGAAGCCCTGTAATGCTTGCGCTGCCGACGAGTAAGACAGGACCCCGGTACTGAGGTGGGGAAGAATAGAACCACGCACCCACAGCAGTGGAAGCGTGCCTGTCAGGTGGACTGTCAACATAGCGTGGTCTGGGTAGGAGTGAGCGGGTAAGTTCTGATACTTGCCAAGGTCTTGGGTTAGGGAGGTCAGAATAGTAAAGTCCATAAACCGTGGTCTGGGATTGGAGAGGTCAGAATCGTAGAAGTCCATATAGCTGTGGTCTGGGTTGGAGAGGTAACAGAGTCAAGGGTAAGCCAGGGTCGATATCCAGAGGGGTTCCAATAGTCATGCCGGGTCGGTACATGAAGAATCCAAACACTAGAAGAGAACAAAGGACAGGAGCAAGGCACAACAGACGCAGGAGCACAAGGCTACAACTAGTTATGCTCAGCAATGACTCTGAGCATGAGCAGGGTATATATAGCTGGCATGGGCCAATAGAACAGGAGGTGGAGCGGAGGCGCGGCCCCAGCGTAAGCCGCGATAGGCTGCAGGAGACAAGTGGCATAGGATTAGTTGCCTCGCAGCTGGGGAGCGTTGCACAATGTCACATTGGCGTGCTACGAGTGAAAGGGGGGCAGAGCTAAGCTTCGTGGCAGCGTTAGAAGAGTTGCGCATGCGCGCACGCTCTGTAAGCAGAGTGGGGGTGCGCGCACGCGTTGGTACCAGAGCGGAGGTCTGCGCAGAGATAGGTAAGGAGGGAACACGTCGCAAAGGATGTATTCCCCGATTCCTTACAAGCTCTTATAGGCTGCTTTTTTTTCCTATCAGTTATCGTGCTGTAGAATTCACAGCACGATAGCAGGGGAAAAAAACAGGTTGCGCATTAGAGCATTTTTGTGATCGGACTTAAAAAAATGCCCTTCACTTCTTAGTGAATCCTGTGTTTGTCTTCATTTCTTAAAACATAATTACAAAAATCAGAATGGAACGCAACAGGCCTGATTTTAGCACTGCTTAGTGAATCGCCCTAAGTCTCAAACCAGACATTTCTTTCTGTGTTGTTACATTATATCCTGTATAGAAATACGTGATTTGTTAGATGAAACATTGATGGGTAATGATACTATATTCAGTGCATCGTATGCAATAAATGAATCATATGGGTTTCACATAAAATGTTTCTGTATTTATTTAAAGACCATCTTCTTGGCAGGCTGACGTCATAGAGTGGGCGGGGACCTCTTTTTTTTTGGTCCAAGTTGGAGGAGGGGTGAAGATCGGGCAGTAACTGGGCAGTGGATGGGACTCCTACTTCCCCTTCTCCTCACGTTCAATACACATTCTGCATCTGCAAACAGCACTTAGCAGAGTACAACACACAGACAACGATACTCACGGGATCAGTATAGAGAACCCACCAGTTTCCATCTGGCCTTTCACAATTGCCTTCCCCCTCCTCCAGCCTCTGTGGGAGGTCACTGTCCCTATCCTCAATGATGTCACTCCCTGCTCCTCTTCCTGTTGGTTGCTAAGCCATGGCATAAGGAGTGTATTTGGTCAGCCATTGTCCAACTACAAAATATAAAGTAATAGAGAGTTTAAACACAACAGTATATTGTATATATCATTTGACCATGAACACACACAACATGCAATTATTAGATTACTGTTTTTACCCTATTCACATACAGTACTTACTTTGGCAGAGAAAAGTACCACCCAGACATGGTCAATCGGATCCCAGTAGTGCTGTGGTAACTCCAGGTGCAAGAATGTGGGGATGCTCGGTGGGGTCCCGCACTTCTAATGACATTGTTACATTGTACAATATATTATATAGAAACACGTGTGTTGTATCATTGTAGAAAGCGCAGGCATACAGTAGGCAATAATCATCCTTGCGCTGACCACAACCATACACCCAAGCTGCTTCATGAAGATTATGGGATGATCTTCTTCTGGTTAAGCTGCAACATTACCCAACGGGCCAGAATGAATCTTTTATTTGATTGTGTATTTTCTGGTTCAATATTCTGTGTATTTTTAATTATTATACTGTTTTCGGTGGTTTAACGTGTACACCTACATTCAGGGAGCGCCCCAGTTCATTTATATCATAGGCAATAATATTCAGTGCGCCATATGCCGGGCACATACTGAATGGAAATGAGCCTATAAATATTTCTGCCGGCTGACCGCGGTCGGTACGCTGATGAGCTGCAGTGAACAAATTGTTCACGCCGCTGTAATCTTTCACCTTATCATGGTACAGAAAACAGTAAGGGCCTCATGCAGAGAGCATAGAATTTTCAAATAGGCGAATTTCATAAAAAGTAGCTTTTTTGGAGAGTTTTATTCTCCATATGCAGAAAAGTGCGAATTCTGCTATGTTTAACATGGATGCGTGTGGCGAGTTTGAATGAGAAAGATGCGCACTTCAGAAAATCGCGGCTTTTTTTCCCCCTTTGCTATAGGCGGCGAGCGCCATCTTATTGCCAACTTTTCCTGGCGCGGCAAAAATGAGAAAATCGCGCCATTTCCCTGGCGCGAACAGCCGCTACATGCCGTTCGTACCTCTCTGCATTCGGAGGTTCTCGCCAGCCGCGAGGCGAGTTTTAGCAATAGAAAAAACAAAATGGCGCGTTTTTCGTAACTCGCCATTTTCTGCTGGTTTCTGCGCGAAATTGTACAAAAAATGGCGACTTTTGAAATAACGATGCTCTCTGCATGAGGCCCTAAGTCTGGTTACATCTGTACGTATGATCATTTGATGGTTCTGACGTCTCCCCTTTATTAGCAGGAGATACTATTACTAGCAAATTCTGAAAGATATTTGCAGTAAAAAATAGGCTTTTAAAACAAAAAAGTAATGAAAACAACAAAAAAATGTTATTTGAGCAAATGTAGTCATCTTTGAAGCTTTCACTATGTTCTCTCAGGTTATTTCTTAAAAACAAACTGGTTCAATACAGCAAATTCATCCAATTGCTGAAGCAACTTCATCAATTGTTCCTAAAATACCATTTCCGTCACAACATTTTTTACTTGTGCAATACATTAATACAAGTGTTTAAATCACCTGCAGGCAATCACATAAAAGGTAGGGTTAGTCATTGCCTTACAGGTCTCTTCCAGGAATAGGTTTAATTATGTTTCTGGCGGGGGAAAACTTTAATCAGTGTTCTACAGGATCCATTCATTGCAGACATAAAGCTGCTGAGCAATGTTTAACAAATTACAGGACAGATGTAAAGAGTAATAGTTGCCTTCGTGCTTCACAGTGAAAACCTGAATAAAATAACTAATATGCTTAGTGCAGCTACAAATAAATAATTAAGCGTGTTCTTGCCATAAACCTGCAGTTTAATGACTAATCATTAGTGTTGCTATACAGCAAAAACTTGCTTTATCATCATCCTGAAAGTATCTTACACACATGGGGTTGATCACATCGCTGTGTATAAATTGTGCAGGAGTTATTGCAGCAGTACCATTTGCTTGGCCAATTAAATATTTCTTAAATGACTTGGTGACTCAAATGAACAACAATCCATCAACAATAATATTTACCAAGATAAACAAAGTTTGTGACATTAACATTGAAAATCATTCACAATTCCTTTACATCATTGTCACAGGAGACCAGGACTTATTCACAGGATCAAGCACCAGACAGGATACCAAGATCAAATAAAGGGGTGTTTATTTTAGCTGGAAGACAACAGCCATAGCACCAAGTCACCTAACAGAGCTATACTCACAAATCAAGGGGATACAGGGAGAATCCTAGTTGACCTAGGCGCTCGTGCCACAGAAATAGCTAACATGGCGCAGCTTCCACTCCTGTGGGGGATTAGGAACTCCAGCCAGTGCTGGCTGCAAGATGCAAGCTGGCAGGTTTGAAGCTTCAGAAAGGCATGCAGCCTTGTCTTGGGTTGTCTCCGGCACAACCTCAGCATACACCGTTTAGTTCAGAGATCCCCAACTCCAGTCCTCATGGACCGCTAACAGTGCAGGATTTAAGGATAGCCTCTCATTAGCACAGGTGGCCCAATCATTTTGACTGAACCACCTGTGCTAGCCTCTCATTAGCACAGGTGGCACAATCATTTTGACTGAACCACCTGTGCTCTAGCAGGTGTATCCGTAAAACCTGCACTGTTAGTGGTCCTTGAGGACTGGAGTTGGGGACCTCTGCTTTAGACCATCTACACACCAGTCCAGGAAAGAGCTGTGAAACTCAGACCGGCTGCTGCTTTTCTAGTTTCCCAGTCTCCATAGGAAATCATGGAGAATGGGGCAGTGACCAATCTCAGCATGGATGCTGTGTGTTGAGCCAATCACAGTGCGAGAGCTCACCTGGGTTGGCCAATCTATGCTGGGGGTCTGACAGGGAGGCTGAGGTAATATGGGGGGGGGATTACAAACCGACCAATGAGAGCAGCATCCCCCTGCTCTCAGTGCCGGCTCGCCTCTTCTGATGAGGTAGACACCACTCTCTCTGGACAAACATTGTCTCTGCTTATTGGACTAACGTCTCCCAAAAAAGAGAACTGTCCATCCCCACTTTCCCTTGTCCTCAACCCCCTGGTGGAACCAGCCCAACCAGGATATCAGGGAACAAAGAAATCCCACATTAAACCAACACAAATATATTTTACAGAAAATAAAGGCTACACATAACTTGTTATACACATAGTTTGGTGAGATAAGCCATGATAGGATATATATACAGGGCAACCCTGTATATTGATCCAGGCGATAGGGCTATGGCTGGGCTTCACCTTTATTATAAGAGCCTTATTGCCTTATGTCACAATCATAATTCAAAAAAGTTGATATTTTTAACACAATGGCCCACATTAAGTATCATACAGTACATACAGCACTGGAAAATAGGGCATATGGCCATATGAAAAGAACAGTGGTCACATGGACATAGAAGTGAGCAAAGAAAAGACAAACGTATAGTGTGTGCCAAAAGAGCATACAATGAAAGCAAATTAATATGGAAAGTCTAACTCATGAGAAAAGCCTATTCAAAGAGATTGCATACATTAGAAAGTAGGTGAGGATATGATGACTACAGTATTCACATATAACATCAAAGCCAATGCAAGGAACTTTCAAGGAAACTTTTCACCCCAAAGACAGTATTAATGAAACTAGGTCATACATAGAGATTAGAGGAAATGAGATTTCACTACAGACAAATAAGAGTTCATTACAGTAAGCGCAATAAAAATGTGGAATTTACTACCCATAGAGACTGTGAATGCAGATACAGTACATTTCTTTAAGAACAGATTAGACATTTTTTTAGCACAGAAGCTTATACAGAGAAATGCAAAATAGATTAAACATAGAAAGGGTGTAGATCCAGGGAGAAATCTGATGAACATTACATAGAAACAGTTCATTTTCACAAACATCATTAGGAAATGTTTTACTGGGATTCTTTTTTTTGCCTTCCTCTAGATCAGTGTTTTTCAACAGGGGTTCCTAGGAACCCTTGGGTTCCCCGGGCATCCCTAAAGGGTTCCCTGGGCATCCCTAAAGGGTTCCCTGAAATTTTCTGGTCATTTGAAAATTGTATCAAATACATAAGAATTTACAATGCATCTGATCATAAAGTTGCTATTAGAGAGGGTTGGGGGTTCATCAGAATTTCACTTGGGGTTCCTTAAGCAAAAAAAGGTTGGAAACCAGGTTTAACTCGATGGAGAAATGTCTTTTTTCCATCTCAGTCACTATGAAACTACAGTACTGTATATGGAGGAGATCTTTTAACAATTGTACCCTTTTGCTTTGATATATTGTATATGGCCCAAAGTTCCCTGGCTGCAAAACTAGGGCAAACTAAAAAAGTACACCATATTTACAAAACATTTTACCAAACATATTACAAAGATACGCCCTTTCCTCTGTTGCTCTTCTGCTAAACCTCTGACACAGACCTTCATTCTTTCCTTTCTCGACTATTGTAACCTCCTGCTGTTCAGTCATCCTGCCTCTCACCTTTCACCCCTACAATCTATCCTAAATACTGCTGCTAGAATCACTTTACTCTCTACTAAATCTGTCTAAGCGTCTCTCCTGCTGAAATCCCTCTCCTGGCATCCTATCAAACCCCAAATCACACACACGCACGCCTCCTCACTCTTCTGCCCATCCTTTTAGCTCAGCCCTAATTTCTCGCTACAGTATGCACCATCCTGACTCTTGCGTTCTGCTCAAGGATGTTTTCTGTCTACCCCTTTTGTATCTAAAGCCCTCTCCTGCCTTAAACCTGTGAGACCTATCTTAAAACCCACCTCCTTAAAGAAGCACATGGGCAGCTCCATGGCTGATACTTTACACCTTTATACATCGACCTTTGCCCCTTGCAGACTAACTTACCAGAACACCTTCCTATTGTCTCTGTACTTTCTTCCTACTTTCCCATTAGATTATAAGGTCTTCAGGACAGTTTCTTCTTTTACTAATTTTACTTGTATGTCTGAAGCTCTTATTCCCATTATGTTATTTGTATTATTTATTATTTATATTATTATGTCACATGTATTACTACTGTGAAGCACTATGTTCATTAATGGCACTATATAAATAAAGACATAGATACATACATTGGGCACTATTGCTAAGCCTGCTGTCTACAAGTACTCCTAAATACAGTAGTTCTTCATAATTTTTCCTTATTTAATTTGTAAGTTGCCTGTTTATTCTTGTTTCCCAAATGTATAACTTTATATTTATTTGTATTAGACCACATCTGCCGTTTACCTACCCAAGTTTCCAGTCTATTGAAGTCCTTCTGAAGAGAAATTACATCTTGCTCTGAATTTACTACCTTACACAATTTAGTATCATCGGCAAATATGGAGACTTTGCTCTCTATGCCACCTTCAAGGTCATTGATAAATAAGTTAAAAAGCTGGGGTCCCAGTACTGATCCTTGAGGTACTCCGCTCACAACTTTAGCCCAACCTGAAAAGGTTCCATTTAAGTCAACTCTCTGTCTATCCATCAACAGTTTTCAATCCAGTCCAATTTGCTTTATTTTGTACACTAATCTCTTGTGTGGCACTGTATAAAAAGCCTTTGCAAAATCTAAGTAGACCATATCAACTGCATTACCCTGATCCAAAATCTTACTTACCTCCTCAAAGAAACTAATAAGGTTAGTTTGGCACGACCTATCTCTCACACATCCATACTGACTATTACTAATAATTTTGTTAGCCATTAGGTATTCCTGAATATTATCCGGTACTAAACCTTCAGGTAGCTTCCCCACTATTGATGTTAGGGTTACAGGTTTGTACAACATAATTTTCTAATATTTAGTGGAACCTGATTACAGAAATACTGACTTTGTTAATCACGTACTCTAGGCAGCGTTAGATTTATTTTGCCTATGTATATAATTGGCCATTATATACATAGGCAAGATACCCTAAACAACCTGAAAAAGGTGATAAAATAAGACTTGAAATACAGTGCAGTACATATTAACCTCTTAGTAGCCCAAATGGTCATCAGTCGTGGGTTTCCATGAGTAGCTGACCACAAAGGGCTACAAAGGTGTTAATATCAACATTAAACTACACTACCTACACTGCTTGGCTACCTTAGTAGCTAGTAAAGCATTGCCTGGCAAAAGAAGAAGTTAACCCCTTCCACCCCCCCTCCAGGTGGCAAAACCACCCACCCGGGGAACTAACCCATCACCCCCCGCCAACAAACCTACTCTGCCCCACTAGCCTAATGGACAATAACCATATTAGCCAAATTAGGCTAATAGGTCTTATGGCTATTCAGATGCCAAAAATAAACCAAGTCATTAAAAAAAAAATTAGTTTAAAAAAAATATACATACTTAAAAAAAAATGTAAACCATAAACTGATTATATCTGTAGCTATCTAGACCCTCTCAATGGGGGTCTTTATAGCCACATTGGCAATCAATGTTGACTTGTAATATAAATTGGCTAACTTACCCTAGCCAGGATGAAAGCCTTCCTCAACTTCATGGCTGAAGCCATCTGGAACCAAATCAATAAAGTACAGATGACAGCAGGGAAACACATGGTACATCAATTTGTACCATGTGACCCATGACAGACCTTCTGCGACGGCTCAAGCCTACATAAGGCCTGGATCCTCTCAAAAGACAGGAAGTTAATGAAGAGGCCAAACCTCAGATGGCTGAAGACAAAAGAAGATGAAAAATTACATACTTAAAGAATAGAAGAAGAAAAGAAGCTAGAAGAACATAAATAATTACAGAATAAGACTCTTCAATCAACTGAGGATTGAGGGTTTCGTGGAAAATTGAAGATGCAACATCACAGCCCCAGGATGGCACTGGATTACAAATCGTCCTGGAATTATTTTGGTGTTTTTTTTATGGTAGCACATATGGCTAATAGGGCTTTTGGTGGGGGGAGGGAGGTTTGTTGGTGTGGGTGTGGGAATAGGGTGGTGGCTGTTGAGGTTCCAGTAGTTGCCAAATGGTAGGGGGTTAGGCCTCCCAGGGAGGATAGGGGTTTGGGATTTGGGGTTTACCCTTTGTTTACCTTAGCGGTTAGTAAAGGATTGTGTGGCAAGGCAATAAGGTGGCAAAGAAGGGTAGGTAGTTTAGTTTAATTATGTATGAATCATGTTAATGTCTGTGGTATACCTTGGTAGCACCCGCATCAAATGGGTTAAAGTTATTTTTCTTTCGTACGTGATCCAGGGGGAGCATGGGAGAGAAATGGAGATATAAAGAAACACAATATAAGTGCTGACAGTTTGATACTGGGTGAATTAAAATGCTCTTTTATCTTGGCTCATGAGTGTTGCCTACTCACAAGATTCAAATAGGACACGGGCAATTTTGACACAATGGTCTCAGTGGACTGGATCTGTAGATTCTAGATGGGATGCGGACTTCACTCTCAGCAGAACAGCATATGTGTACAAGGATAAATAGTGTACATAGTGCAGACCAGTATTGTAAAGGAATATGACTGTAAAGAGATACCACTCTATGCGTTTCACCAAAGAGTGCGTGGCTTCGTCACTTTGGCGAAACGCGTAGAGTGGTATCCGCCTTCAGAGAGAGAGGAGTTGGGACAGAGATCGGGAGCCCACCGCCGGAAGTGACGCATCGGAACTGCACCGGATGTGACGTATCGGAGTCACTCGAGCACGATTAGACGGCGTGCCTCTGCAGGGAGACACGGCAGCCGGGACACAGCGGGGAGATTGGAGCCTCCAATACCAGGGGACCCGGGAAGGACCGGAGAGAGATCCTCCAGCGGAGCAGTTTCCACCGCATCACATGCGCATCCAAGGTGGCGGGTGAGCCCTGAGATCTACAGTCCACCTCCTTCCATTCACAATTATTGTGATACATGCCTGAACTTAATTGTTTTATTGTAAGTGTTCATTTTTAAAGTTTCATAAAGTCATATTCCTTTACAATACTGGTCTGCACTATGTACACTTTTTATCCTTTTACACATATGCTGTTCTGCTGAGAGTGAAGTCCGCATCCCATCTAGAATCTACAGATCCAGTCCACTGAGACCATTGTGTCAAAATTGCCCGTGTCCTATTTGAATCTTGTGAGTAGGCAACACTCATGAGCCAAGATAAAAGAGCATTTTAATTCACCCAGTATCAAACTGTCTGCACTTATATTGTGTTTCTTTATATCTCCATTTCTCTCCCATGCTCCCCCTGGATCACGTACGAATTTGCATAACCTGAGGGACCAGTGGAACCAGTCCCTAACCAGCCGGGTTGAGCAGGTTTTTTTTATACATTTTTATATACATTTTTTTATACACCTTGTCATCAATTCACGTATTTATCACCTGTGTATATAAGTTTGTCACATTTTTGTATCAATAGATTTAAGTAATATCCACTGCACATTAATAGTGGACACTAGTAGAGTTAGCGCTTTATATTCACTAAAACACAGCACATTAAAGTTATTTCTACCATAATATTCTGTAATAATAGATATTTCAGGAGACTATGAGAGAAATGTTAGCAATTGTAATAAGTGCATTATTAACAGTCACAATCATTCTTGCATTGCAACTATAAGTGCAATATTGCAATCTGTGAAGCATTACCTCAAGCTTGATAACTTCAGTCATTAAATTGCACTAACATGATGCTGTATTTTTTATTTACTGGGTGTGAACAAGCTTTATGTATCTGTGCCAATGTCTCATAAGGGGAGAAATGCATTGCATCCCGACTCCAATAATGGCAATCAGAGTTCTTCATGTCTTTTCTCCATGTCTTTAGTGTTTTTAATTAATATATCCACATGTTCTCCTTTTGGGATCATTCTCTCTATTCCCACCCCTCCAGTTGCTCTGCACAAAATCTATACCCTTAAATTGTAGACCTTTAGGTGTTAGAATTGTGGATCTATAAATTGAAAACATTGAAACCCCTAGGGTTAAATGTAGATTTCGACTTGAATTCATTTTTGAGTTGAATCTGAGAATCATCTCTAGATGATTATGATCTTGTTATTGATGGTCTTTCATTGAATTTCTATAATGTAATTTGTTTTTCTTTTTAATGTTTAACAACTTTTAAATTATTTGATCATATTTTGTATTTTGTATGTGTAGCGGTCATGTAAAATGGCTACAGTCATCTCTCCTGCTGACAGTAAGGCCTGGTAAGTTGTGGGCATGCCAGCAGTAATTATGGAGGTTTGCCCTCACACCCTGGTGGGGTGCCCTGTGTATGGATGGGAGTGGTCACATGCTCTGACTCCATGGTTAGTGATGTCAGAGGTGTGTCAGCTTCCAGAGTGTACATAAGGCACAGCACTGTGTCTAAAAGTTAGTTCTGCTTAGTTCTGCTAAGGGAAGGAGGAGTTCTAGCAGGAGTTCTAGTGGTAGTACAAGTTCGGCTAAGAGGAACAGGAGTTTAAGTTCTAGTTATGTTATAGTAACTGAAAAGGAGACTGTGTCCAGGGACCTGGCACAGGGCAGAGATCCCTGCGGGGATAGGGAATCCCTATCTAAGGAGGAATACAGCTTTTAAAGGGAGGCACTGACGTGAACATGAGTGGCTAAGAATCTACTGCGAGGGGCAGCTAGCCACTCAGACAATAAAGATGTTCTCAATCACAAACCCTCTCGTGTACATGTGTGGAGTGAATGTACAGAGAGGAGCACCACGAAGGAGTTCCTCAACAGGATCATCCCCATGCGGACGCAGGGACCCTGATGAGGTGGAGGCGCTGCACTGGAACTAGGTGAGACTCAGCACACTACCTCAGCTGCCTGTCTGGACGGGTCCTCCCCACACACCATCATGCGGGAGACTCAGGAGTCCTGTTGCCAACAGGTGCACCACCAGTCACTACCACACTGTAATGGGGGCCGGTTAGACCACAGGGGCCAATGTGAGATTGGGTGGGTCAGGCCGGTTCAGAAATACCGTTACATTTGGAGGCGAGCTGCTGAGATCAGATCTGTCAACAGGACAGGCTCTAGCTAGGCACACTGGGAAACAGGGAGAGAGTCTGCTGCCACTCTGTGCTGCGTAGGGACGGACCTAGGCGTGGTCAGGGGGGGCTGACGGGATATTGTCAGTTCGCAGGGACACCTAGGGGCCTGAAAGGAGTGAGGGGTCTGGAGCCGGGCTATAGCTGACCGAGTCACTTTGAGGCAGTGCTAGTTGGTAGGACGCCAGAAGGGATAGCCTGTTAACGTGGTCAGGAATCCTGGAGAGGGTCTGCGCTAGGCTGACCAAGAGAGGTAGACGCCCCAAGTACTGCATGGCAGAGCCAGAGTACTCTAGCCCGTTCCAGACACTTACCATAGGAAGCACAGACTGGGAGGAAGGAGTTACAGCAGACACTGAGAGAGTGAGCCTGGCCTGAGGTAGTGCAACATGAGTCCAGCCTAGATCAGGTACACAAGTGGTGGTGCATCTGAGCAATCTTTATTGTACTGGTGTGGAGGCTGCCCCGCAGAGCAGAGCCCCATGTACGATAACTGTTACGAGAGAATGGAGGGTCCGCGTGGTGCGGAGAACACAAAATGGCGACCAGAGGCTGATGGGGAAGGCACCCGTGGCGTGCGCCCCACTGAAGAGCAAGCTGTCGCCGAGTTATCTTTAACCAATCTGCTCTGGAGTGGAGCGAAGGCCGTGGCTGCCCCGTTTCTGTCCTGTCTGGGACACCGAGGGGCCACCCTTGAAGAGTGTGAGGAAATTGTGATAATTGGGGGAGAACCCCGCGAGGAGAGCAAACAAACTGACTTTTTGGGCTTAAAAGCCAACCAAAATGGCGGTTCCCGCTTGCTAGGGAAACCGCATGGGACAGTCGCAGAGAAAATGGCTGATACAGAACTTGCAAAGAGCTGGCCGGGAATGGCGCGAACAGCAGAGCCCGCCCTGATGAGGGGCATGGCGCGAAAGCTATGGCTGCGCCTTCATGGACAGTGACTCACTCGGCCCCTGTGCTGAGTCAACCGCTTAGTCTATGGGACCCTCCCCTGATTTCCACCAGGGGGAGTGACTTTCAATTATGGCCTGTGGGAATGCACCCACTGGGCCCAGGGACTGATATCCAGACGGCGCCACTACAAGAAGTAGTTCCGGCCGCGGAGGTAACGTGCAAAAAGGAGGGATATTTTGCACGAAAAGCAGCAGCTAGGAGAAGGCGGGAACTAGCCGCCGCCCAAGAATTCCACTCTGATGAGGAAATTGGCGCGAAAACGCAGACCGCGCCCACCAGGACTGAGAGAGGCGCGGCCTTAATTAAGGGGCATGCTATCCCCCTGTGGGATCCGCCCATAATTGCAACCCCTGGGGGCGGGTTCCAGCTATGTCAGCGGAAGGAGGAGCCGAAGCAGGAAGCGTCTGGCCCAGAAGCTTCTACTGGTCAGTTGCGAGGAACCACTGACCTGGAGAGGCCCATACTGAAAGTGGTCCCTACTAAAAGAATGGCCTGCCCTCCCGCTGTGGGAACTATGGTCTCCACCCAGCCCTACTCGGTACCCGGCGGAGTACTGGTGGTCAGGGTGGCTAACACCAAGACGGTGGTCGGGCTCTGCCTACAATGCGGGCTGCCCGGAGGCACTGTCAATACGGTGGCACGTTGCCCACATTGCGGGACATTATATTTGTGGCCCATGCCCACATTCATACCTATCCAACCTGCTGACCCCCTCGGGGGACACGGTTAAGCGCTCCACCGAGTCCCCTGGCGCACTGTGGATCAACCGTGCGAATCCCGGAGAAAGGGGACTGGAGTCGACCAAGTCGGCTGGGTCAGTATTGACCGAGGCGGTCGGGTCGCTCCCCGACCGCGCAGAGAAAAGACTTTCGCCACGCTCGGTGACCCCGAGATCCGGGAAGGGAGATTACTCAGATGAGGACCTCCGTGAACTAGCGGTGGCGAAATCGGGATCCAGGAGGGACCCAGGACGGAAGACACCACATGGGGTGAGTGGCAGTCTGGAAAACAGGGCGTCCCCCGCAGATCGGCGAGCCGAGAGACGGAGTCCCGCCGTCCCAGGACCTGGCGGCGACGGGAGAGAGACGCCAACGCCCCTGCGGACTGGTAAGAGAAGCAGCCCCATCACTTACCTTGTCCCGGCAGACAGCGCAGCGGAGGAAGGGCTGTGCCAGGCCCGAGGCGCACGTGGAGAGACGGCATCACTTCCGGTGAAGACGATGGCAGAGCTTCCAGATGTCGTCATCGAATAAGAGATCCCGAATGGGGATCCGACCGAGATGGCGGCGTTTCCGGTTCCGGGGAGGACATCACTTCCGGTGGTGACAGCGGAACCGCTGGGAACAAAGCAGCGACGCTTCGGCGATCGGGGGAAGGTCCCCGATCACCTCCAAGGCCCAGAAGTTGGATGGGCGATCCGAGGACTGAGGAGGGTGAGATATCCTCATTGGACCAGTCTACGGACAGCCAGGAACGGGTCGTAACCCCGTGGGGTCCTATCACTCGCCCTTATGCCCCTTCCCATGGCCTAGATAAAGCCCCTGCCCTTGTCACCTGTTCCACGGGATCCCCGCCTAGCCTGGAACTTATGGACATACCTTTGGGGGGGGAGGAGAGACGGACTGGGGAAAGGCAGCGCAGTGGCGCTACAGAGGGCGATTCTAGGGGAGGGGGAGAGTTGAGAGTGGCCGCGGTAGGCCGGTGGTTGCCCCCTGCAGTTCCTGAACCGGTGAAAAAGGCCCCGGGAGCTTATAGGTGGTCAGTACCGCGATCTGAACGGTCATCGGGGGTATTTTCCCTGGAAGATGATAGGGAGTCAGGGGGGTCACATAGATTCCGAGAGCACCGTTGGTGGGCCCCACTATTCGAAGGGTACTCCGCATGGATGGACCGCACTCGGTTCCTCATCCGGCGAGAAGATGTAGTGGATTACTGGTGGGCTGTGGGAGAGTTCACACCTGAGCAAAGGGATAGAGAGTTGCAGGAGCGGTGGCTGCAGATCGAGCATAGGGAGATAGAACCCATGGGTCCCAGCATCCTGTCAGACCCCGTGGATCCTGATGAGCCCCTATCATGGGTGTTACCTGGGAGGGCCGGTAAGGCTGACCTGACCAGGATAAGTAGGGCAGAGCGGACCATAATGGCTCGTTATAAATCATCCCACGGGTTGGAGTACCCGTATGTCCCTGAGCCTCTTATGGATGAAATAGAGGAAAACAGAGAGAGGTGGCTTAGGGAGGCCATTGAAATGTACTTAGTCGGAAGAGGAAGTGCAGTGGTAGGGAAGAAGGCCGAGGAGCGAATAGAGCACTTAGTACGCATATGGGGCATAGGAAGGAACATTTACAAACATAGGGTAACCTATAGGCCCGAGAGGGGACTGCCTAGGCACTACCACGTCACGGTCCTAGACATGGGAGGTAGAGAGGTTAAGAAACCTGACACGAGTCACTATTTTTAGGGGGTACTAATGCATTACGCGGGTTCGTGGCTGCTGGACGGGGCGGGCTTGGCGGAATGTACTGTAGACATATTGTTATGATACTATGGAAATTTGTATGTGAAGTTAAACTAATTATGTGTTGTATTTCAGTGCTTCCTGGAAAAGGGTATACAAATTTAGGTCCCAGCGAGGTCGATGGGATTCACCAGGGGGAGACTGTAGCGTCATGTAAAATGGCTACAGTCATCTCTCCTGCTGACAGTAAGGCCTGGTAAGTTGTGGGCATGCCAGCAGTAATTATGGAGGTTTGCCCTCACACCCTGGTGGGGTGCCCTGTGTATGGATGGGAGTGGTCACATGCTCTGACTCCATGGTTAGTGATGTCAGAGGTGTGTCAGCTTCCAGAGTGTACATAAGGCACAGCACTGTGTCTAAAAGTTAGTTCTGCGTAGTTCTGCTAAGGGAAGGAGGAGTACTAGCAGGAGTTCTAGTGGTAGTACAAGTTCGGCTTAGAGGTACAGGAGTTTAAGTTCTAGTTATGTTATAGTAACTGAAAAGGAGACTGTGTCCAGGGACCTGGCACAGGGCAGAGATCCCTGCGGGGATAGGGAATCCCTATCTAAGGAGGAATACACCTTTTAAAGGGAGGCACTGACGTGAACATGAGTGGCTAAGAATCTACTGCGAGGGGCAGCTAGCCACTCAGACAATAAAGATGTTCTCAATCACAAACCCTCTCGTGTACATGTGTGGAGTGAATGTACAGAGAGGAGCACCACGAAGGAGTTCCTCAACAGGATCATCCCCATGCGGACGCAGGGACCCTGATGAGGTGGAGGCGCTGCACTGGAACTAGGTGAGACTCAGCACACTACCTCAGCTGCCTGTCTGGACGGGTCCTCCCCACACACCATCATGCGGGAGACTCAGGAGTCCTGTTGCCAACAGGTGCACCACCAGTCACTACCACACTGTAATGGGGGCCGGTTAGACCACAGGGGCCAATGTGAGATTGGGTGGGTCAGGCCGGTTCAGAAATACCGTTACATATGTATTCTCTATACATATTTGGGATCTGTTTTATGTCCTTATCTGACTTTAAATTTTTGGCATTCAAATCTTAGTCTAAAATGAGTCACTGCAAATTCACTTATACCATTTCCTGTTTATTGGTGTACAAATTGCATTTTAGCGATTTTTTTAAAGAATTATATTTGGAGTCATTTTTACATGTATGACTTATATTGTGTATTAACTTTTGTCTCTTTCCTTCTTTTGAGTGCTAAACAATTCTTTAAGGATTGTGGATAGATTTTTATTAATGTTGTTTAGCAAATTGTTTCGCTTTTGTGCTTTAAAATGTCTAGATTAAAATATTTTATTTGTTGTTGTTTAATAATATATGTATGCTATACATCTTTTTTATTAGAATGTGTGCTGTGAAACCCTGTGATCGCCCATAGTAATGTTAAGTCGCCATCCAGCTGGATTTAATAAATAATTTGAACTTATTGCCAGACTTTGATTGGCGCTTATTCCGATTTTGTGTCCATATAAACCTACTTGAGAGTCACAATAGGAGAATCCCCGAAGAAGCCGTTTGCACCATCTAGGCGAAACACAGAGGGTTTGACCCTCTGAGGACACTGTACCAGCCAGGCAGATCCTATCTCAGGACTCTACACTACGTGCGCATGCAGATGCGGAAGTCGTCGCACCGGCTACTAGGAGTGGAGAGAGAACGCTGGATGCATGAGCTGTGGTTCCTGGACTGTCCTGAGTGGTTTCATTGTACACTTAATACATTTATTGTGCCTACTAGACTTGGAGTGTGAGTTAATTCCCTAACCTCCTTGTTTTGCTTTTATATTGAAACAATGTTATGCTACAGTATGTTCTCCTTATGTTTATTTTATGATGAGAGTTCCAGGATGCAGTTCCATCGATTACTTACTTATGCCTATTTTCCATGGATATTAGGCATCCCATTATGGCCGTGAATGCTTCATTGGTTATTTGAGCACTGCACCTTCATCTTTTCACTTTCTTATTTGCACCTGTTTGTTAGATTGACTTTGCCACACGGTTCTAGAGACTGTATCTTAGAGGCAGCACTGAAGAGTGTCATCACTGTTTTTAATTTTATTTTTCACTTTGTTTGTTAGTTTTGTTTGCACTCCTTGTATTGTTTTATTATTATGCAAAGAACCATACTAACAAATTGTGATGAGGATGGTTCTCACTTCCTCACTGATTACTGCGCTAAAGCAGTAATCAGAGTTCACAAGGAATCAGGATAATGTGGTGCTTTCCTTTTGCCCTCTCACGTTGAACGAAAAGGAGAAACGATTACATAACTTAAACATGGTTAGAGCTTTGACATTATGTGTTCAGAAGACAGCTGAGTTCAGAAACACCAAGACTGCTTGTACTTTTCCAGGGCCCTAGAAAAGGGCAAGTGGCCTTTGCTACAACAATCTCAAGATGGATCACAACCGCTAAGAGCGAAAATAACCATTATGTGGACAAGGTTCCACCACAAACCATTGAAGCTCACTCAACTAGAGCTATGGCAGAAAAGGCTTAGGCCTCCACACAAAATATTTGTAAGGCAGCAACTGAAACGCATAGCTCATCACAAACAAAGCGTGACCGTGGTGATGAAGCAGGAAATTGAGTAGCGCTGACCCACAGCCACGCGGGCGAGCCTAGAGTGTAGAGTAGTCGTTCAAGCCAGGTCAGGATTATGGATAGTAGAATGGTTTAAGGTACTTGCCAGGTCCAGGAGCGGAGAGTAGCGGATCATCAGTGTGTGTAGCCAGGTTCAGGATTCGAGACTATCGGATAGTCTGGGTACGTAGCCAGGTTCAGGATGGGAGATAGTCGGATCGACTGAGTACTTAGCCAAGGTCAGGAGAGGAGCCAGGAGAAGGGTCATACAAGCCGGATCAGGAGTGGAGAGAAGCGGAGTCCAAGGAGCTAGCAGGGTTCAGACAACAAGAGGTTAATCAGCAAGCAAGGTAAAGCAAGGTAAGGTTCAGGAACAAGGATGTCGCAAGGCACTGCGTCACAATGACTATGCTCAGCAAAGGTAGGAAGCAGACTGAGAGCATATATATGAGGAGCCTCCAATAGCCAACCAGGGTGGAACCTGGAAGTGAGGGTCTATTGGCTGCTGGTGCACACAGATGTGCCCTATAATGCAGCCTAATCAAGATTGAGGGTAGAGCTGTTCGAGGGGGCGGGACCAGTCACGCGCCAACCCGCGCGCGTCACGGAGGTCAAGGGGCGAGGCCTGACTCGTGTGTCAGCAGGGAGACTGGACGAGCATCCACGTCGTATGACAGTGCGAGGGGCGGCGCCAGGATCTGCAGATGAATGAAGAGACTGCGCAGGGTCCGCGTGCGCATCAAAGGACCAGAGGAGTGCGCATCTTGAGTGTTTGCTGCAGAAGGACCAGAGAGGTGAGGAGAGGGTCCATGGATCCTCACAGCAACATTGCCATCAGTGCACACCTTCTCAAAACATTACAGATTATTTCTCCAGGCCTCGGTTGATGCGAAATTTGTGAGAAAGGCCTTATAGGGTGTAATTCATTTAACTACCACGGATGGAGCCACCTTAGCAAACAATGCTTTTGTACATCCCATTAGTTATGGCTACCATGGAGGATATAGAAGAAACTGAGAAATATATTTACCAATATTTCCATTTCTTCAAATCTGCCATGGCAGCCCAGTTCCCTTTTTTATTATGATTTTGATTATTATTATGAGTATTATCATTATGACTATTATTTGGAATGTAAAAAACCTGTCTATGCTTATTTTGTTCATTTTTGGAACTTAGGTAAATGATAACTAACCAGGAGGAGGACACTGCACCTTTATACCTGAGCCAGAACTTTGTTGTCCTACCACAGCTAAGAGGAGGAGGTATATCTGATTAGTTTTGTGTGCCATGGAGGATTTGTAGAAGTGGAAATATCGGTGAGTATATTTCTCATTTTCTACTTTCTTCCTAATAAAAATCTCAACTCGATGCAAGTCAATGGAAAGTGAACAGACTTCAAATGTCCTCTGAAGAGTTTTCTTTCAGAATATTAGCCAATATGGTCCAGACCTTATGCGCCTTCATATTAAAAAAACAAATTAGATATATTACCAGGTTACCTAAGTAATGGATGGACATGGAGAGACGTGGTCACAGGATACATGGACGGGTTTCCAATTTGTTATTGTGGAATTTCAATGTAGCTCTTCAGTGAAGTGCAACATCCTCCAGACAAATACTTACAAAATTGTTATAATGCTTTGTGTTCAGATACAGTGACATTTTCGCTTTTATTATACAGTTCTGGAGTTCCACTGGTTTTGTGAGTAAAACTACTATTGATTATTTATAATTTGTCTTAAATTTACTGGATTTGATTTATTTTATTGATGTTATTCGATGCAGATCAAAATATAACATTAAATCAATGGATGATTCTTGGATTTTAGGTTAGTCTTTAAGTTTTCTTTTTAATCCTGGACTATTCACATGAATTCCTGTACATATCCTCGATAAAGAACAAATGTCTACCTCTGATAAAATAATCAGTGTCTGACAAAGGAAAACAGTCAAATTGATAAAAGAGCCTGCTCATTAAAAGCAAGGAAAAAAGAACAGAAAGACAAGAAACAAGCACCTAGATCAAGATATTTTTTATACATTATTGTACAGAGAGCCAGGTACTGTGAATTCATACAAAATGGTAGGCGGTGAAGTTGGGGAGCGCAGATGTCACCAAAAAATATAAGATACAAATACAAAATAGTGCAGATAGTCTGGAATCTGGGTTTAATTGTCTAGAGATGATCTACAGTATGAGTTGGAAACTCATGTTTCACTGATAGATTAAAGCAGTTCCAAAAACTCGTTCCATCGCCGCTTAGTCCTCCATTCACCGGAAGTGATGAAACCGGAAGTCCGGGGGCGTCGCAGACGGAGACACACCGGATCACGAAAGAAAGTGCTGGGCAGCAGAGATCAGAGTTCTGATCACATCTTTTGTTCTACATGCCAACACTCTTAAGAATTATGTAAGTGTGTATTTATACTTCCCATGTATAAAATAAGGATTTAATACAGATCGCACTATGGTGGGTGTTTAGGCCTTAGGGTGGGTAGGCCATCAACGGTAAGAGATCGTGATTATCTTGTGCAGGTGAAGTGTTACTAAAGGAGAAGTTGAGTTAGTAACCTTTTTTTATTTCATTAACTCAAATATCCAATACATACAGTCCATGATTAGGTGCACATAGAAACTCTATTTAAAACGTCAGATGCAGCTCGAAGGAGCTCTGATAGCCACCTCTATCTAATTAACCTCTGTTTTCCCTTTACTGTGATTTAGTGTCCAGACAGGTTTATCAGTTTCTAGCCTAGATCTGGCATTTTTTATACTATTTTATTAATTTGTTATATTTTCGTCGCCAATTCTTTTTAGAGTAATTTCGAATTAAATATTCTGTTTCAATTTACTAATACTGTATATACTTTAAATTTGGTGCACCGCAGAGGGAGCATTTTCTCAAGTGCCTAGCTGCACTTACCTTTCACAATGTATTTTCTCCCAGGCAGCACAAAGTACCATTCACAGTTAGATTAGAGCGAGGCATTTCAAGTTGGACCTTTCGTTGCGTTAGTGGCTAGCCGCCAAGTTAATGAAGCTGTTTTTATTTAAATTATAATACTAGTGTGCATGAGCAGGTGGTCTCCTGAGCAGAACCACGTTGATTTGAGGTCTGGGGACCCCCTGCTTCCCAGAGATACAGGCCCCATTATGGGGTACCATAACCATTCCAACATGCGTCTGACTGAGCTGAATCCAGTGCGAGGTGTACTGGGACTTATAGGACTGGGTTGGGCATTGCTATATCCATGGTGAGGATGGCAGGGGGGTCATGTGTTGGATCCAGGACGAGGAGAGCAGGGTCTGTAGCTTGGAGAGATGAGGTTTATGGGTGCAACATCAGATACCAAACCCCACCAATAAATTTGAGTGGCAATGCATTTGGCCATGTTCTTCTTTTTTCACACCTGTGGCAGATTCTTGATCTTAGGAGGTTAAGGTGCTGTTTGGTTTTCTTACCTCACTTTATCCTTTCTGTTTTTGGTGATTCACCTTCTCAGGGTTTTAGCGGGAATGGAAGCAGTAAGCAGTTCTTATTTCTGTAGAAGTGGGATCGATCCATTGCCCAAGATAAAGTATCTGAAAGCACAAGAGAGCAAGAATTATTTCAGTTCAAGATCATTGTGTGTGGCTATCCAATTTCTGTGAGCTTTTATGCTGTACCGCTGATGTAACAGGGCAGCATTCGGTGTAGTACGGGGCTACTGTGTCAAAAGTATATACTGTACATGTCACTTTACCTTTTAAATAAAGCATAATGTATGTAGCTGCAATTCACATTGAATTCACATTGAATACACATTCAGTAATTGTTCAATCCTTCTCAAAAAACAGTAATGCCCAAAATAATTATTTCCCAGGAATATACAGTAACATGGCGATAATGCACATGTACAAGAATGGATAGAGAATAACACACATCCAATGGTGGCAAGCGGACGTGGGCATCCAGGTGTGAGAGCACTGTGTTTTTGGTATGTTGTCCATGGGAAGAGTAAGTTTCATAAAAGGGTCTGCCGGGTCAGAAACAAGTAACTATAGTACTGTTCACAATTATGCTTCTGATAATTTTCTTCACACAGCCACACAGTATGCCTGTGCACCTATACTCTTTTAATCTTTATCATGTTTCTTATTTTCACAGGGAAGCGATGCGGCTGGTGGCTGAGATCAGCCATGAAAATGACGAGCAGTCCGCTGCAGAGGAGTCTATTGTATTTTATGCAACTTGATAGCATGGGCAAATCACCCCAGACCCAATGTGAAGGACACCATCTGTGATATTGTAATACACATGAAAAGCGACACTGTGCATTTGCAATGAGTTGCATTTTAGTAAAGTATAACAATGTACATAATATATCTATCATTATGTGTCCACTACGCGTAAACTAAAAACACATAAAAATATTTTAAAAATAGCTGAGACCCATTTATTACAACGAGTCAATGTGCATAGCAGGTGCAATGCTTTTTTGGTAACCACCCTTTAATTCAGTGAATTTCCCTAGTATAAAAGTGTCTAAATAATGTGTATGCCTTTAATTATTAATATACTATTCCTCTACGTGCCCACCAGTATAAAAGTAAAAAAGTTAAAGAGTAAAAGTAACAAAATATAGTGTAAAAGTGTCCACATAATAATGGGTTTAGACTTCCATTGAAATCGTCCTCTGGCTGTCGATTTTACGTTTTTTTTCTGAAAAATAATTGTGAAATAATTAACTGTGCACTATTTAAACAACAATAATGAACTGCTTAAAGTACAGCGCAGATGCGAATATTTAACATATTTAATGTGTGTGCATGCGTGAATGTACACTAATGTGCACATGTGTGTATGTATCTACTGTATGAGACACATATGTGTGTCATTGGGAATGACAGTTATATTTACAGTACTTTGATTATAAACCTTGAAAATTGGATGGCAGTGACCCACTGTTGATGCCAATGGTGTGATGTGTGTAGATGCTCGAGTTGCTCATGTAGTTGGGATGCAGGTTCATCTCATTGGTGGAGTTGGTTTATCCGTGCTTGTAATGATATTGAGACAGGTAGCCAGACAGAGACAGATAATCAGGTTGGGGCGGTACTCAGGTTTGGACAGGTAGCTGGGATTTTCAGTGTTGGTTGACCAGTACTGGTAATGGTATTGGTACTGAGGCAGGCACTCAGGTTGCAGCTGAAAACGGTGTGGTGGCAGACTGGAGGAAGGTCTTTTATTCAATCTCTTGGTCCTGAGCTATATCTTTCTCCTTTGAAAGTTGCCATGATCGCACAAACCCACGCAAGATGGGGACAGCAACCAGCATCCTCTTTTCTTCCTGGGTTGTGGAGGTGTTCGAATAAAAGAATCATTCAAAGTTGTGTCTATAGAATTCTTCCACCCTTCCTGGTTTGGTGAATTTTTTAAGTATTCGTACTTGTCAATGATATACTCATAGGTCAAAGAAACAGACATACAGCACATTTTATCTCCAACTAAGGCACCTGCATCAGACATTGAACTGCACTGTAACATTCAGAGTCCCATACTGTGGGCAAAGATATTCAGTGCGCCACCTGCCGGACGTGCACTGAACTGCAACATTACAAATAATAATTCTGTCTGGCCACAAACAGTTAAAATGTCTCAGGAATGGCACAGTGGTGCTTGCTACATGAAGAAACCCTGCAGGACATGTGGAGTTTCTGGGGAGTATTAGCTATAAAGCTGACTGCATCTTTACAACCTGGTGATATCAATAACTGATTTTGTTAAGATAACTTCAACCTCTGGGTGACTTAGGCTAGGTCCCTAGTTGCCACGGCTGCGACGTGTGCACAATGCACACAAGGTACGGCCCCCCTTGGGGCCAGCCCAGTAGCTTCCTGCACCTCCCGGCACAATGAGCGATGCGTGACCACATTTTGCAAAGACAAGGAGTTTGTCTTTTCTTGTGGCGACGCAGCGCTGACCATGTCACGGCGATGGTTTAGCAATGAGGGCAAACAGCCAGATAACATCATGGCCATGCCCCCGCCATGCCTCCCCATCGCGCGCAGCTTGGAGTCCACCATGTCGCGCTGCGGCCGGGAACAAGTGCCGCCAGGCACCCCATCGTGCCCACGCCCCGTGCACTGCAGCCTCCCAATCTATCCGGGTCAAGTACAAGCGTCGTCGCGCATTTAGCAGCCGCGCTGTACTGCAAGTTTTCTCACATACAAAAAAATTGTATGTGGCACTTGCGACGGAGGCGTGGCCACGCACTCGCCGGCGGTTCAGCCAATGAGGGCGAACCAGCTGCGTGAGGTCATGGCCACGCCCCTGCAAAATACTCACCACGCCCCCTCCCATAGCAATCTCCCTCTCTCCATGGTGACCGCAGATCGCGGCTAGCGCTGTGCACGCGCCCCCCCCCCACCCCGCCGGGCACGGGTGTCACAGTGATGACTGGGACCACAGCCTTAGCCTTATTCATCACTCTCTTGAGATATCTATAACCACATGATACATTTTTCCCAGCACTGGCATATGACAATTAGTTTATCACACTTTGTAAATGCATATATATATATTTATTTTAGATGAAAACATTCTAAATGTATTACTGTGACAGCAAAACATTTTGGCAAACACGAAATGATATTACCATATTTTACTAAATCTGGATCAAAGAGTAATATTTAATAAGTGGTACTACTATGGCATAAAACACCTTACAGCAGTAAGGTGTCTTCCGGCGTCTGAAGGGTTCTTTTTGCATAACACTGCTTAATAAATATGAGCCATACAATTTTTTTTATGACTCAGTAAGGCAAAAATTCCTATCTGTGTTCACTGTTTAAATCAACACTACAAATCTCTAGATGAACGCATGTAAATGCTTTAGACCTTCAGACACATACAGTACTAACAATTTTTAAATAGATTTAAAAAAAATTAATAATTTAGTACAACAAAAGTCTTTATTTCTTCTCCTATTTTTTTTGTGGCATGTAATTATAAAGTGCTTAATTATAGCCAAGCAAATATTTTTTCAAAAGCAGGCAGCTGGATGGAACAAATGTATGTCCAGTTAGCTTGTGCTTTTTTCTTGAGGGCAAACTTGACATTTCCATCTGCCATCAGCAATTTACTATGAAGCGGATCCCTTGGGAGAGTTTCTTCATGCTAAATCAACCAATCACAGAAGCCAGTCTTGCATTCAACAGAAAAACACAGAAAGTTAATAGTATTCCAAAACTGAAATTATATCCTTACCAGGTGTGGTGCTTTCTTGAGCATGTGTTAGAAAAATCACAAAATAGTTCATGATGACTTTATCCAAACATTTGGCTTTGATTCCATGCTTATTTTTTGGTTGAAAGAAAATTCCACCAAACTTGTATTGGTGACCGACTCATCATACAACTGTATCAATTACTGATGCAATTGCCATTTTTCTCTTACCTCGTGAGAATATAATTTAAAATACCATCATATATTTTTGATAATGGATTTGTTGTTGTCTGTTGTCCATTGTTGTTTGTACTGCTTTCAAATTGACAGAGCAACTTTGTATTGCATTCCTATTTTTATTTTGATCCTGTTTGCTTTTTAGTTTATCTGTGTCTGCATAAATTCACTGATCTTTACATATGATGTACTTTTGATGCATTGACCTTGGCAGGGATCATGAATAATACAGCAATAAAGAATTATTAAATAATCTGCGCTACTAATTGTAATGTAAAGTGTGTAGATAAGTGAATCAAATGTAAACCTCAACTTAAGAATACAAATGTATCACGAATAAAGATACAAAGGTAAATATAAATGTATCAAAAATAAAGATACAAATATAAATACAAATATAATAGTGCCACACTTAAGTTAAATATTATACCATGTGATCTAAAAGGGAATATTCAATAGTGACAATAAATATTGTGAATCAATTAAAATGAAAAACCTCAATAACATATAATAGAGAGTCTGCTGCTGTATTGCTTCAGATGGCTCAACATCCAATAGAACTAATGAAAAAACGAAAAAACAGCACACAACTCTCATGGTGTAGTAAATTCAATTATATTGAAAAAATGGTGAGGGTGGTAATAATCCCACGTACAGTACATCAATAAAGATACAAACAGGCAATACATGTATTCAGGCACATGTTAGCAAACTGCACCCAGCAGGGCTTCTCATCCAATGGTCATCTAGGAATTTTGCCGGTCAGCAGTAGATGGTGTCCGATAATAGTGGAATCACTCCCAATAGACTGGTGTGGTAATATGCAGCTAAGTCTTTATTCTGAAGAGCCGCGATGTCCCAAACCCCTTTCCCAAGGGGCACATTTATGGGCTGGATGATGGACGAGGAATCAGTTTTTGTATGAATTTTCAATGATTTTATCAGGGTTATTCCTGTGCATTTTTTATATTGACTGTTGGAAACATTGCAGATATACAATGATTAATTACTAATATGATATAGTATATGCTGCTCAAACTTTATCTTTAGTATTCTTAGCATATGATTCCTGCAACAGCAATATATTGAGATTGGGAATGAGAGTTCCCTGTTCCCTTAGTATTTCTTATGTATATATCTTTTATATATATATTTCTTTTTCTATTTTCTATTTTCTATGTTGCCATGGATGAGGATTTTCAACCTGTACTTTTATATACCTAGTATTGGATGTGTAAAGTTTAACTATCACATGTGGGCATTCCTACCATGGTTTACATATTAAGTATAAGTTTTAATAATTTTTCTATCTCTGGTTATTGATTACTTTTGCTTTTTTTCTTTTTTTCTTTCTCCTAAGGGGATGAGTCTAATCTTATATCCATTAATTTTGTCTGCAAGAGTTCCTCTTGTTTAAATGTGTATTTTTAACCAATTTTTTTTATTAAAGTTTTCGTATTCAATATTTTGTATTTTACAGCCAATCACGGCGTTTCATGTACTCTCTCCATTATGAGCGCGAGTAAGGAGTGTACCGCGCGTCATAGCAGCGACGAGGTTACAGTCGCATGGAGATGACTTCATAAATGCCGCGATTTTGGCGCGAATTGTATGTGGATAAAAGGATGCATCTCTGAACTTCTCACTACACCTTGAGAAAGTCCTTTACGGACGAAACGCGTAGGTGCGTTCCTACCATTGTTCTTTCTTTGTAACTGACCATTAAACTTCTATTTTAATACTTATCCCTGTTTGGAGTTACCCTAATTTTTTGGTGATCTACTAGCTGGAAGCTGCTGGGAAACGCTGCTGTGCTCCTCTTCATCCCTTGCTGTTTGTGTTTACCTCCAGAGGACAGCACGCTGGAATTGATCCATCAACTGAGGACACCATAAAGGAAGGTAAAGGGCTATAGCCCATCATACTTTTACCATCCATTGCTGGACTGACTTGAGTTATTCCCCAGGGTTGAGTATACTATTATCAGGAGACCTATTTTGGGGTACCCGCGTGGGGACCACCAGGCCTCTAGTTTCTCACCCTGGGATGATATGCATTATACTCTATGTCCTTGAATTCGGATCTACTATGGAAAATGGAATCATTTTATAATTAATGAGCCACTCATGGTGATGCACCAACACATTGTCTATCTATGAATTCCCGAGGTACAAGCCCTATTATGTCGTGTTGGTTTCTCCTGTAAGTTTAAATGCCCTGGTCATGTGATGCGGGAGAATTACAATTGTTGAAGATACTGGCGCCCCATAATAGGGCCTGTACCTCTGATGCAGGGGTCCGCGGACCTGAAATTAATGTGGGTCAGGTCTAGAGACACCCTGCTTCATTAATATGTTATTAAAATTAAAATGGAGCATCATCACTTAGTGGCTAATCGCTAAGGTAAAGAAGGGGTTAAACACCACTTCCTGTTTTCTTGGTGGTAGAGAGGGTGCTTTAAGGTTATAGTTGCCCCAGGGAGGGTGGCTAGGCCTCCCAGGAGGGATTAAATCCTTAGCTCGGGAATAGGTACAGAAAGAACAGGAATCCTCTTTGTTAGTGCACACTCTATAAAGTAAGGAAGGTGGCCATATAGACCAACAACATCAAATTAGAAGAAAAAAAACATATTAGTGGTCTATAGAGGCAGATAATGACCAGCGTTAAATCCTAACCAGTAGCAAAATTGAGCTAATAACGGCTAGTACCAAATTGTGAGACCTGATGATGAAATGGAAACAGACACTTGAAATTATAGGTGCTTCTAATAACTAGCTATAAAAACAATTTGAATGACCCATAGGGTAAAACTATTAACGTGAACTAAAGAATAAAAACAGCTGCAGTGAGCAGACGTGGATTAAACAATGTATGGGCATATGAGTGTATAAACTGCCAATGGTGTGCATTTAGGCAATCTGAATTAATTTCTTGTAACAACCTAGTAGGTGTAATTGGAAATGATTGCTAATAGTAACTGTGGAAGGAAAACAAGAAAAAACACAAAAGTGCACCAAGATGAGAGATAGATATTGTATTAGCAACAAATAATAAAATTAGTAACTTACATATAAAATTTCTTTAATAATCCCCGATTCTGGTGTCTATCCAAGTTTAAAGAGCCAGAGCGCGGACTGAACTTTTCATAACTGTGGAAGGAAGTCACAGAAACACTCAAAGCGTAAAGCTCCCCTCGGGCATGTAAAAGAAAAATATATACATAGTGCAAAAAATATATAAAATGTGGTTTAGATGATTTTCAAGCATTGGTGTAGTATAGGAATCTGGTTCTGAAGGATGTAGCAGAAACTCTCACAGATTTGTAAAGAGAGAAGAGAAAATATAGTGCAACACAATTTATTATAGCACAGACAAGAGCAAGCAGCTCATTACACGCACATGCTCTATGTGTATTTAAGCAATTTGACCACTCTGGGTCTTGCAGTGCTGGGATGTCTCGGGCTGGGTAGTTGGTTTGTCCGTGCTTGTAATGATATTGAGACAGGTAGCCAGACAGAGACAGATAATCAGGTTAGGGCAGGTACTCAGGTTTGGACAGGTAGCTGGGATTTTCAGTGTTGGTTGGCCAGTACTGGTAATGGTATTGGTACTGAGGCAGGCAGGTTGGAGCTGAAAACCGTGTTGTGGCAGACAGGAGGGACCGGCTCGGGAAGGTCTATTATTCAGTCTCTTGGTCCTGATCGAAATCTTTCTCCTTTGAAAGTTGCCAAGATCGAACAAACACACTCAAGATAGGTGCAGCGACCAGCATCCTCTTTTCTTCCTGGGATGTGGAGGTGTTCGAATAAAAGAATCATTCAAAGTTAAGTTGTGTCATGGACTATGTGTAAAGTGGCGGCCATCTTGTTGTTGACACCGCCAGAAGAGGAAATCTTGGCTGTTCAGGATTTCCTCTGCGGACAGGAGGCTGTGTGCTCAGTCCTGATGGAGCCTGCGAAGGGAGAGGAAGTGTCCAGGGAGCTAGTCAAGCTTCTGGACTAGGCCAGACCAATTCCCCCTTGGCCCCAGGCAATCCCTTCACCTAAGCAGAGTTTGTAGGGCCTGCACACAGTATAGGGGTTCCCCCCAGTAGTGAGAGGCATCGGCGGAGAAGGACCTGAGCTGGGAAATGAGTTTCCCCAGCGGCAGGTATCACCACGTGGCGTGCCGGACGTGAGGTGTGAGGGGCTATTGTCGGAGACCCTGCAGCGTGGGACCCTACTGTCACCTTTCTGCTGGAAGCATCCCCTGGTTGCAGGCTTGTCAAAAAGGAAGGTAGAAGTGCACCAACACTACAAGGGGAGAGTAGCACTGCCCTCATATGTACACTTGGGAAGGGGTTATTATGCCGGACACCGGGTTCTAGGTGCCCAGAGCACCATCAGTTCTTTTGGGGACAATTACTTCTATTGTTTTTATCTGCCTGTCTATTACTGTGTTGGTGTTGTTTTTATTGGGAAATACTGTGGGACCACAGTAAAGAGTTGTTGCACATACATTGTTTGGGTTGTGATTTCTGGGGTATACCCAGGTATACAGGTTCCCGTGAGGAGCCATCCCGCCTACGCTGGGATACTCACGGGTGGAGGTGCTGCACCAGTCAACCTAGGCTCCCCTGGAGCAGAGGCTTAGGTTGCAAACCCGCTGCGGCTGGCGGCGCTCGTGGCCGCGGGTTACCAGACCCTTACCCGAATGGTCCTTGCCCCCGCTGCCCCCTTCCGGCAGGGCTGACTACGTACTGTGACGCGTTAGCCTGCTGGAGCTACAACCGGCTTGTGCTTTTCAGCGCTGAAGCGTCACGTGGTACGCGAGTCAGCCAATGGGGAGGAGGGGAGGGAAGGAGCTACGGATGGGAGGCGGCTTGGGATGGGAGCAGGGAAGAAGCTGCGGGGAAAAATGTGTGAGTTTATATGTATATGTTGTGTGTGTTGTGTGTATGTGTTGTGTGTGGGGGTGGGGGGTGGACGGCACCATGGCACCACGATCTGGCAAAGTTTTATCACGCCCCCCCCTCCCACTCCCGCCCCCCCTCCCACTCCCGCCACTCTGGCTCCAGGCTCCCTACAGACCGCATATCGTGGTCTGTGCCTGTCAGCGCGCCGCCTGTCTGCAGTGCGGGCGCGCTGACTGAGGGAGCGGGGCCTTAGCCTTAAGCCTTCTGTAAGCCTAACAGGTAGCACCGTAACACTATTATCTGCTGTTTCCATTAGGGGTAGTGAAAGAGTGTTACATAACCATGAGTTATCAACTACACAGAAGCTTATATTCAGCCCACATTGTCTGTATAATTGATTCCAGCAGTGTCTGATTGTGTCAGTGGCTTAATAAGAGGCAGAGTCTGCCCAAAGTGATGAATGGTAATAAAGTAACTTAGTTAACACTCAACTTTAAGATACAAGTATCATTGTAAAAGAGCTATTGTTAATCAGCAAAATCCTTTTTTAAACTATCAGAGTGTAATACCTTATGCAGAAGTGTCCACCATTATGGGGTGCCGGTGGTAATTTTATTTAGGATGTATTAACATTCAAAACACATTTATTGAGAATAATTGACTAGACCTCAGTGGTTGTTAATACATATATGTATATTGACTTAATAAAATTTATATTTTAGTGATCATTCATTAATTCACTGTAAACATTTCTTACACTGTGGTGTGCACCGTACATAGGAGTTCTTTCTTGGTGCGGCTCTCTCTTCACACCTCATTTGCTCCCAATCATCTCCTCGGTAGCACCCACGTCATGATTCTCAGGTTGAGCAAGGTCTCTTTGCTTCTATCTGTGAAGGGATTTTATTCCTAATTTTTATTTATTTTTTGCCAAATACATATTTAGGCAGGAGACTAGAAGTACAATTATATATATTTAATCCTGGGATGGTACTGATTTATGGGACTTGTAGCAAGATAGCATTTCTGTTTTTATTTTGAATGTTTAATATACTGTATTGACTTTGTTTTAATCTAAAGTGAGCCCTTTCAGTCATTTGTGGTGTTAACCCCGCATTTAACAGTGCCCTAAATTGTATTTTCAGTAGCCTACTGTATTATTGCATATCAAATTCTGACAGCAATAATTGACCTATGAAAACAAAATTGCTTGCAAATTTGTATTTCTTATTTGATTTTGAAAATTAATTTACAGCAATAGCTGTAGGCAGTATATCCACAGTATATCAATATACTACCCACATAGTACAGTACATGAATGCAGGCAACACAATTGTAGTAATTAATCATCATCACCATAAAACTTTCTGTGTCTAAGAAAAATATGTATTTAATCTACACTTTGGCACATTTATGTATGTCCCTCATTCTAAACAACCAACATGCACACAGAAGGCAATTTCAGCACAGCCCAGGTTTATATTTGCAATCAAGGGTATTGTTTAAAAAATGCTTCTGAAATGTACCGAAAAAAATGCTGGGGGAGTGCATCCTTAAGTGCCCCACAATACTAATATTTTTGGGACTCACAAAATGCCAGCAATGTGCGACACATCTGTACATCAATGATAAAATGCTTCATGACATTGAAAAATGCAAACAACTAAATTGTAATTGGTGTGCTTTCATTTAGTTAACCACATTATTCAATTAGCAGGCTCACTGAATCCTTGCCTCTTCTAATTAATGTAATGCGATAGGATGGAACTGTTGGCTTTTTGATGCAGACACCTGCTGCCACAAAGCATCGTATTAAGACAAACTAGTTCTCGACTGCAACCAAATGTGTTTTTGTTAATTACTGAAAACACTCTAAATTTAGAGAGCTGTAAATACATAGAGGTATTGTATTCAAAAAAAAAAGGAGTCATATTGTCATTTGTGTCCTTTAAAGTGTTGGAAATGTTATACCAAGTTCTATATATGTGAACCAATTGTAAATCAGTTAAAATGTGTTCTATTGTTTGTACTCAATGTAAAATGTATGTGATCAAAAATGCATTTCAATGGGCCAAAGCATTTTCTTGCATTTGCAACACAAACATTGTATTGTCTTTTTATTTATATAGCCACAACCATGTACGCAGCACTATACCGAGATCATTTACAAGACGTAATACAGGGAGAAATAATACAAATAAGTGCAAAATACATACTGTACATGTACACATTGGGGGATAGGAGGCCCTGTCCCAAAGAACTTACACTCTAATGTTGATATTTGATTTAATGCAATATAGGTTTTTTTCACAAAATAAAACTTCAACTATAAAAATGTCATGATATTGTCTTCTGTGTGTACTGTATATAACTGCGCTAAATTATTCTTTTTCATCAAGATAAGACAATAAGCAGTAAGAAAGTAAATGGCTACACTGATAACACCAAAGACTGAAATCCTCAAAACATTCTTCTATTTAGATATGAGCACAAAACGCAAATTCTCCTTGCTCATAGGAATATTCATACAGATGTAGCTAAGCTAACGGTCTTCGGTACAGCTTCCACCCATGGCCATGTGCTTGTAGTGGTAGTGGCAGATTAATGCTATGGGGGGGGGCCCAATTCAGAAGCATGGGTTACCCACAGCTCGATCGCGGAAGACACCGTTTCCTGTGCCGCAGACTTTTGCTTCTTTGACCTCCGTTGATGGACACATGAGCCTTCCTACATCTGTACTAATCAAAACAATTGTTGTTCTTATCTGCTGCAGCACTGACAGGGTCAGTGTATATTGTATATTGTATATCGCTCTACGTTCTACCTTTGTCTTTCTAAATAAAAATAATTAGATTTTAGAATTGTAGGCTTATATGAAAGATACAAGGAAAAACACTCCAACGTACAGCCCTGAACAGAGTGGGTCCCACACCAAAAGACTGATACAAATATATGTAATCCTTTATTGATCCATAGTTAAAAAACGGAGGTAGGTACCCTGCTACGCTTTTCAGGCAATCCGCCCTTTATCAAGGGATCAATAAAGGATTACATATATTTTTATCAGTCTTTTGGTGTGGGACCCACTCTGTTCAGGGCTGTGCGTTGGAGTGTTTTTCCTTGGATCTCTCTGCATTCTCCTGGCTGCACGCCCACCAAGATTTACAGGACTGGGGCAATACGAATTGTGAGTAGCTATTCTTTACCTAACTACCTTTGGACTCTCCCAATGAGGCTTTAGGTCTGATTTTCCTTATATTTCAGCCTTTAACCTTCAGGGTCAGAGCTCCTTATATGTGGTATATGAAATGTCAATGAATACATACCTCACCAGCCCCAGTACCTATTTTCTGCATCTCATTTAAGGATTTATATCAAGATTGGATCTATATGTTGGAGTGCATATCACATATTGACTTTATATGAAAGATAATCTCGTTTTCGCGTCATGAGACTTAGTACTTGTATAACACAATGATGCTGAAGAGTACACAGATGACAGGTATCACTAAACCTAGAATAAAGGGTACATTTCTTAAAGGCAATATGAAAAAAAGGGAAAGACATCCAGCGCACAAACTCAGTCCATCAGCCCAAATCAGGTGTACATGGGGAAAGATAAACACAGACACAAAGAGGTATTGGTAAACTGACAAATATGGTTGTGCTTTTAACAACTCTTAAGGAGATGGAAAAGATTATAAAGTAATCTGCCCAAAACCACTCTACAAATAATGAATGCTTGCTGATATCCAAATTACTACTGAAAGAGGGACAACATACATTTACATGTGTTGATCACACTGTAGATGGGGTGTACCCTTTAGCAGCAACCAGTGGTGTACTTAAAAAGGTAGAAAAACAATCTTCACAAGAGCTCCAAATTTGCATCAAAGATTTGTACCCAGCTATTTGAAAATGAAGAAAAAAGATTGCTGGCTAAATCAAACAACAACGGGCTTCTCGAAGTGCCTGAATTGTAAGGCTTGCAGAAATAATGTAAGACAAGAAACAAAAATAAAAGAATTTATATGCACTACCTCGTCAGAAAACCACATGATAAAAACAATCAGACAGTAACATGCAACAGCAAAGGGATCGTGTATGTGCTTGAGTGTAGTTGTAAGCTACAACATGTAGGAAGAACTATTCGTAAATTAAAGACACGCGTTAGTGAGCACATTCGCAACATCACTATAGGACTTGAGACGTATAGTGTATTCAAGCACTATAAGCTGGTACATAACCAGGATCCTAGCTGTTTAAGGTTTTGGGGTATGGAACAAGTGAACTGTGATTGGAGGGGGGGGGGGGGGTAATTATATTCAGAAGATATCCAGGAGGGAATCATTCTGGATTATACCTTACAAACCCTGGTCCCCAAAGGTTTAAACATAGATATGGATTGCTGCATTTTTATGATTATTTAGTAATTTTAGATATAGTTCTCTTAGATGTTTGTGTCTCTTTATATATTGACTAGAGCTTACTATCTTCATAATAGGACACTTTTTTAGATGTCTAATATTGGGGGCATAGACACCCCCTCAGGAAGATTTTAGAGATTTTTATATATATATTTATTTATAACTGACTACTTTAATGACCACATACATACTGATATGAATATTGCATCTCCCTAATTATTGTATTTTTTTTTTTTTTATCTCTCTCACAACCAACCATAGTGCTGCTAGGCTGCTTTATTTTATACAAGGTGGATAGCCTCTTATTTTATTTTGAGTATTTAGATTTTTAGCACTGTATGTATCCTAATACTGTTGGTGTCTCTGTGCTACTGGAATGCTAATATGGCCGGTCTATAAACCTCTGCTAAAGCTTTGGAGAGTACAGGTTGTTTACTATGGGCTGTTGGAAGAATGTGTATCTGACAGCTGTTCTGGATAAGGTCAATCTGAGAAGGCTATATATACATAGCTAATACCACTGATGACATCATCACTGAAGAGGAGGTATGCGAAACGCGTTTGATGAACTTTGATCACAGCCGGCCACCGTACTCCTCCACACCGGCAGATTCACCAATCAGCGAGCATCCTAACAGACCCCTGTTTCCCTGCACAAACCGGACCCTGGTAGGAATGGTACCGAAGGGCTGGAACCAGGCTGCGCACGAGCCAGGGAAGCCACCGGGAAGCAGACGATACAGAGAGACGCAGGAGCAGCTGTGAAGGATACCCTAAAGAATTCCTAGAAGTCTAAGACAAAGGGACAGACGTGGGTGTGCTGGGTTCGAGAGGAGTAACATCAGGCTGGAAAGTTATTCACTCAGGCATTTGTGAATAAGCTGTTTGTGAGTGCATCCATTTTTATTTTTTCTATTGTTATTAAAATGTTATTATGCCATGTTCCCTTTTTTCTACCTTTTTTAAGTACACCACTGGTTGCTGCTGGTTAAAGGTACACGCCATCTCCAGTGTGATCAACACATGTACGTGCATGTTGTCCCTCTTTCAGCAGTGATTTGGATATCTGCAAGCATTCATTATTTGTTGAGTGGTTTGGGGCAGATAATATTATAGTCTTTGCCATCTCCTTAAGAGTTGTTAATAGCACAACCATATTTGTCAGTTTACCAATACCTCTTTTTGTCTGTGTTTATCTTTCCCCGTGTACACCTGATTTGGGTTGATGGACTGAGTCTATGCACTGGAGGACTTTCCCTTTTTTCACACAAGCCACTGTTTGGAGGAGTTGGAATACCTCCTTGGACTCTAGCAGCAGGACTCGATAGACATTGTAATATCCTTTACATTATCATTTATTGTACCTTGGTAATTGGTTGTTGCTACTATTTCTCTGTTTTTCTTAAAAGGCAATATGTTGATCGAAAATAATCTTGCAATGAATGGTCATTTTGATACGATATTGTCTATTACAGTTTCCGGCACCTATTCCAACTCTAACACTGTTTTGCAAACAACTCTAAACAGAAGTAGAATATGCAAATTTTATGACAAAAATAACCTTTTTACGCATCTCAGTAATATTTGTATTTATCCACTTAATGCATGCTCACTAACCCAATTTACTGAACAAAGCTGTAAATATCCTGCCAAGAGTCAGTTTGCTTTTCTATGAAACTATAATTGAGAACTGCAGGGATTGTTTGCATGGTGTTACTATCTATAATATATTCATGGTTTGATTCCCTACTTCAAAACTAGACTGGGCATGTTTAGTTTACATTGACCTATTAGTCAAGTATTTTGTCTATGTGCTTATGCCCTGAAATAATAACTGAGACCGCTCTTTCCTTTGTCATTATTTTTCACCTGCAAAACCATTTTTAATTCATATTTTAATCATTTGATTCATTTCTTGCACACAGAAAGGATTCAGGCCAACTCAGACGTATAAGCCTAAATGGTGCAATAAACTTGAAGGAAAAGGAAACGAGACATTAAGAAACATGCAGAGCGCTTATTGTATGTACACCAAGTACTTGTATCTCAACCCCTAGCGCCTATTAGTCCAAACCACTCACTCCCAAATAATCTCCTGGTGCAAGATGATGTAAAACTTAGTGCATATTTTTATATTAGTCATAGCTTTATCTTACAAATATATAGAGAAAGACACGAACAATGATATCCTGCAATGAGTGCGCGTCACTACAGGAAAAGACCAATAGATCTGGTAAAAAGAAGAAAAATGAACGTGACTCTGATAATAGTCCTTATATCCTTCCAGATTGCGGCAGGTATCTTTGTTCCAGTAATCCTTTATTCTTCAGAGACAGAAAGCATACTACAGGCATACAGGTTTAGAGCGGAGATCTATTGGCATAATGGTATTTCCTAGTTCTGATCTCTATATGTCCAGTGCAAATCTTTAAACAATATTTCTCCCTACTACCTTCAGTAATCTATACGTGGCAGTAACTCCTGTCTCTCAGTGCTTGCCAAACTATACCTCATACTGTAGTAACTAATAAGGTATGAGTACAGAAAAACATGTTTACTTCTTTAACGGATACCTATGGTTTCAGAAGTCTGCCGAATTGCCCATCTGTGAATATCCTGTTTTCCACAAGAGGTGCTTCTATTCCATTTTAATTTTTATAGTTGAAAATAGAATATCCTGTTTGGTATACAGATGTTTTGGTTCCATTTTAATTGTCATACTGTATTGTACTGCATCAGCAGAGACATAGGGGGCTATGCACTAAGCTCCGATAAGTCACTTTTAGACCGCAAAGTGCTCTTTGATTGTGATTTTTGGCTCAACCCGATGCACTAAGCAATGCAAACAGGCACTTTGCGGTCTAAAAATGACTTTTTTCAGGGATTTTTTCTAAGTCCAACTTTGCTCGATCGCAACCCTGTTTGCGTGAAATTCTGCCCTTAAGGGAGATGCACTAAGCAACGCAACCTTAGCAAACGCAAAGTTGCGTTGATCAGAACACGTCAGGTCAGAGTAGACGCAAAGAAATCTGGACTTTGAAAAAATTCTGGCTTTTTATTTTTGCATGTGCAAAACGCATACAGCAGGCCGGCGGGTGTCCCTGGCTGACCCCGCGGGGGTCCCGACGGAGCCCGGGGGTCACGCGGGTGTCCCCGGCTGACCCCGCGGGGTCCGGGGGTCCCGGCTCACCAAGCGGGGGTGCCCGCGGGAGTGCGGGGGTCGCTGCGGGAGTCCGGGGGTCCCCGCGGGCCTGCGGTACCAATGTTGCACCCTCCAAAAATAAGAAACAACAATTATAACTAAATACACCACCCTAACACATACTATACCAATAATAACCAGTAATGGCCAAAATTACTATTATCCAAATATGGATAATAATGCCTTTGGCCGTTTTAAATACATATAACATTCAATAAATACAGTCAAAACATATTACACTCACCTTTTACAGGCACCCACGATGAAGGTCGTCTTCATCCTCATCTTCATTCTGCCCATGCCGCTACGGTGCTGCAAAACATGCACAACAATTACAATAGCCAATGTAATGTCCCCTAACCCCTTAATCACCATAGCGGTTATTAGCCGCTACAGTCATTAAGGGGTTAACCCACCCTCACCCACCACTCGGGAGGCCTACATACCCTCCCACACCAACCCCCCACCCCGAGATGCCTAACCACCCTCACCCACTACCCACAAGGGAGGCCTACCCACATACCCTTGGGGCCAATACCCCCTCCCCCCACCCCCAGTACCCACAATAAAAACAATACACAGCCCCACAATAAACATCATTCTATTTATTAAATACATAACCCAGCCCCTGTGCCCACCCATAAATACATGATTTATTCTTTTAAATACAGGGTTCATACCCCAGCCCCACGCGAGTCCCCGGCTGGCTGGCGGGTCACCTGACAGACCTACAGGGTACCAGCAACTTGTTTCACACAGGTTCTGGAGGCCTGTTGGTGGGTCCCGCCAAGCGCCATGGCCCCCAGGTGGTCTCCTTGGGTCACCATGGGCCACAATTGGGTCCCCACGGTAGGCACGCGGATGTCTGGGAGCCCCGGGTCAGACCCACAGGTGTCTGCTGGGCTTCGGGTGGGTCTTACGGGGGTCTGGGGAACTCACCAGTGCTCAGTACGGGTCCGCGGTGCCCCCACGGATGTGGGACCACCGCTTCATCCCCGCACCTACGGGTCCCCGGTGCCCCCACGGATGTGGGACCACCGGTTCTACCCCGCAGACTACGGGTCCGCGGTGCCCCTACAGATGTGGGACCACTGCTTCATCCCCGCGGGTGTCACCCGTGGAACCACCAGACTGATACATGTGAGATACCCAAGGAGACTGCAGGTGGTCTCCAGAGGTCTCACGCAGAACCAAGGAACAACCCTGAATGTAAAATAAATACTGCTGCGACACACTTTATTCGAGCAAATACCCAGTATGTACCTGGCAGATACCTGGAATGCGCCGCTCCTCACCTCTGACAAGCCCCGTTGCGTTTGCCTTCCCAGCCATGGTTCATGCCTAGCTGACGGGCGGCTGATCTGTTAAATGATAATGATTAGGATTTAATAGGCTGCAATGCTTCGCGTGTCTACCAGATGGCATAAATTCATGAATTGTAATGCAGTATATATATATATACTGTGCAGTATTGCAGCCAGCGGGAATAAAATGCTTCAATCCCTGCCTGGAAAATAACGCAATGCACTCGGGCAGAAAACAGTCACAAACCTCAATACACCCGAGTATACCCGACTTCGTGGGACTAGCCGAGCTCGAATAAAGTGTGTCGCCAGTGTATACCGGACCTATACATACATCCCCCCAACACCTACAGTACAATAATGTGTCAAATAACTATTATCCAGATATGGATAATAGATTATTTGCCCATTATTAAACACATTAAACATGCATAAATCAAAACATGCATTTTTAATCTTAAAATCACCACAGTGCATGTTAAAATAAATCCAGCAGCCATTGCAAATATAAAAAAAACAAACTGCAGCTACACAAATGTTTATAAAATGTCACACAATTGCATTGAGTGTGTACATGATGCAATTAATCTGTGCATCATATAACACTATGCAAAATATATGTAACAATAAAATGCACTATGAACAATGTCCCCTAACCACCAATGCCATCCTGAAAATCAACTAGAAACTAACCAACATCAATACAATTAGCATCAATCAATTAATCCATTTCCTCAAACAATTAAAATACAATACAAATCAATTATACAATTCCCTATTCAATTGCTAAAGCCAAACCATTGCCAAAACAATTCTAATTTAAAGTAACCACCATCATTCTAATCTTACCACCATAAATAAGCCATTAGCTAAATACAAATTACATTATTCACAACAATGACAAAATAAAGATGCTAAATACATTATTCATACATGAAAAGAACCTAAACATGAGCCAAACAATCAATTATTATCCCTGTATGTCATCATGGGTGCCGTGAACTAAAGGCCTTACCTCTATGAGGCGTGCACGCTGCAGCCAACCACGTGCACGATTCTCCAGCAGATTTTCAATTTTGTATTTGCCGCGCGACGGCTAGGTCACGTGTGCGGTTCAGCCAATGAGGGCGACCCACGCACGTGGCATCACATGCCACACCTTCGCCATGCCCCCGCCAACTCTATACACAGAAATCGCGCGAGTGATAGGCGTGCGTGACATCACGCACTACGTAGCGCACGCAAGCTAACTATAAACTAATGATACAAACAGAATTATCAATAGTGGCGCTCTAGGATAACCAAATAAAATACAACCTGCCTAAAGCCCCACCTTACTAGGTGTAATAAACAGTGTGATAAACAGTGTAATAAAGTAATATAAAGGTGATACCAATACAAACAAATATGGATGCCGCTGTAACCCAGTGGAGGATCCTTCTCACGATCCCATGTAGATTGAAGAGGTGTAAGTCATCAGGAAGCGCAAGCCATGTAAAACAGAAAAATATTCTGATGGTGCAGTATATGTGATAGTTCGTGAGTTCATATAATATTAAGAAGTCTGTGTGCAAAATACTCACAAACATATAGTGAGTGCTGTTCACAAAAAGGTATCTTTAAATCTCAGCCCACCAAGGATGATTAACACCAGGAGCTTCTGGAGACCTTATATATAAAAGAAACGGACATAGTGCAGACTGGAAGGACAATTTATAAAAAGCAGGCAAGTGGTAAGGGATACACTCACATGGTAGTAGATTTAAAAAAGCATTTAGATCCTGCGATCTGGATCTCGGCAAGCGAAGCGTGTGCTCTCTGCCTCCCCTGTGTATCGGCGTGCGTGTCACCGGTGCGTCTCACCAGATCCGGAAACCGGAACTGACGTCATCCGCCTGCAGGGACTCCACTCGCTTAGGGATCTCTCTGGTCAGCGTCACTCTACGCGTTTCTCCGCATTCGGTTTCTTCAGGAGTGATTTGCTGACTAGTTCTGATAGACTTATATACGCTGTGCTTCAGGCCCATTGGTTGATACTAATTAGATAATCGGGTACTGGCCATAACATAGGTATAATAATTAAGAGGTAATACGTATAGTTATAAAATAGTAGTCACACATCAAGACATATGTGTGACTTCAAAAATTGCAGAAATGTATTAATACATGCTACATTGTTAAAAATATATATATATATAATAAAAACATTAATAAACGCAACAAGAAATATACTAATACATTTGACTGACTCCTGTTATGTAATTCATTCTAATTTTGCTTTTGTATCTCCCTATTAGAATGCTTCTTTCACCTCAGCACGCTAGATGAATAGTTAGTCAGTCAAATGTATTAGTATATTTCTTGTTGCGTTTATTAAGTGTTTTTATTATATATATATATTTTTTTAACAATGTAGCATGTATTAATACATTTCTGCAATTTTTGGAGTCACACATATGTCTTGATGTGTGACTACTATTTTATAACTATACGTATTACCTCTTAATTATTATACCTATGTTATGGCCAGTACCCGATTATCTAATTAGTATCAACCAATGGGCCTGTAGCACAGCGTATATAAGTCTATCAGAACTAGTCAGCAAATCACTCCTGAAGAAACCGAATGCGGAGAAACGCGTAGAGTGACGCTGACCAGAGAGATCCCTAAGCTAGTGGAGTCCCTGCATGCGGATGACGTCAGTTCCGGTTTCCGGATCCGGTGAGACGCACCGGTGACACGCACGCTGATACACAGGGGAGGCAGAGAGCACACGCTTCGCTTGCCGAGATCCAGATCGCAGGATCTAAATGCTTTTTTAAATCTACTACCATGTGAGTGTATCCCTTACCACTTGCCTGCTTTTTATAAATTGTCCTTCCAGTCTGCACTATGTCCGTTTCTTTTATATATAAGGTCTCCAGAAGCTCCTGGTGTTAATCATCCTTGGTGGGCTGAGATTTAAAGATACCTTTTTGTGAACAGCACTCACTATACACTACCGACACACTTTATTGAAGTGTGGTCGGTACCGCAAGCCGGGAAATCTCCCGGCTTGCTAGTGGCCGCCCCTCGGCGTGCCGCGCGTCATAGACGCGCGGTCACGCGTCATCGGGAGCGTGCGCCCCCTGCACGCGTGTCCAGGGGCTCCCCGAGGGAGCCCTGGTGTCCCGCGATCGCGGGACAGCGGCAGGGGATTCCGGGGGACCCGGCGGACCCGGCAGCGGTAGGGAGAGCGCCCCGATCGGAGGGCGCTCTTCCGCTGCTTCGGCGCGCGCCCGTCACACTCGGGCGCGCGCCAGGCTACTGCTGCGGCACAGAACGGGCAAATGCTCGAATAAACTGTGCCGCAGCAGTATGTTTGTGAGTATTTTGCACACAGACTTCTTAATATTATATGAACTCACGAACTATCACATATACTGCACCATCAGAATATTTTTCTGTTTTACATGGCTTGCGCTTCCTGATGACTTACACCTCTTCTAACTATAAACTAAGACTTACCCTTATTAATCATTTCTGTTGATCTGATGGATCCGGGTCCTGTCTTCGGGATACTTTCTGGTAGAGGGAATTTTCCTGGTCCGGCGATTTGTACTGTAGGTACTGTAAGATGGATTTGTGGTATAGTACATCGGTCTGTTTGTTTCAGGAACCCAAACAGGATTCTCCGCAGGAACTCTGTAGGCGGACGCTCACAGAGGTATGCAAGGGAGACTTGTTGTGGTGAAATTAAATAAGGCTTTTATTGCGCCTGTTTCCTTAACATCAGGAAACCATCCAAACAAGGGGTAAACAAAGCTTCAATTCACTTGGGAGTATTTCTAGTGAAACCTAGACAGTCCACAACTCCCTTTAGATAAGCATGTCTCCCAGCCCCCAAATACATATCATGAAATAAGCAGATATAAAAAGTCTTATACATGAAAGTCTTATCTGTTCCTTGTGGTTAGAGGGGAAATCTTCTCTGTTCCTGGGTTGCTACCTTTCCTCAGGTTTTGTCAGCATTCAGGTTTAGAAGTTTCCCATGTGTCTTGCAAGCAGCCTCTTCTGGTAGACTCAAGACGCCTGTCCCCATGTCAGTCTCACAAGTTGAGAGAGTCAGGGACAATCTCACTTCCTGTCTCAAGGGCAGGCTTTTCTAAGCAACCTAATCAGGCAGGTGGTGTTTGTTAATTGACTACCAGCAGTTAACCACCACACTGCTGGATTAGAGGCATATTTCCTGAACAGGGATAACTCCCCTGTTACAAACTCTAATTCCATCCTTCACCTGGGAAGATAAGATCTAGCACAGCAATTGCCTTTCCTTTGAATAATTTGCATTAATTTATATATACTATGCTTGTGTAGCCAGGGTCCCTCTGGTCCCACTGTCTGCAGTTTTCTTTCCCCCTTGCATGTGTGCTGCTGCGGGGGCGAGCGTGTTCCCAGGGGCTCCCGGTGGCAGCTGCGGCAGGACACCACCATGTTTAATGTGTTCGCGCATGTGCGGAGGCTTGCGCGTAAGCAGAGAAATCGCGGCGGCCATGTTGAGGTTGGCGCGGGAGTTCGCGCCTGTGCCGTGCAATGCACAGAGGTTGGCAAGCATAGAGGTGGCCATTACATGTGTGCAAGAGCTCTTGGAAGTTGTGCATGCTCAGTTAAGAGACATGCGCAGTAAAGATCGCGTACGCGGTCCCCATAGGAAAGAGCTGTACCAAGAACTACAATTCCCAGCAGCCTCTGGGGACTGCACTTTCACCCTGGTCACAGGCAGCATTGAAGCCAATAGAGCTGGCAGCTTCTCCTGCAGCAAAGAAGATACAATGTTGTGTGCAGACAGGGTTTTGTCAGTTGGATCCAGGAAGCGATTGGGGAAGGTAGAGTACACAGCTGCAGTGCTCTGCTGTACAAGGCCCCAGACACCCCAGGCCAAGATAGGCCCCAATCCCCACTAGGTTAGTGGGTAAGTTCATAGGGAAGACCCCTTAGGTAGGGACCCTGCCCTTATCCGAGTCTGAGTCTTGTCAGTGACACAGCTGCAGTGCTGTGTGCTCTGACAAGAAGAGACAGTGTGGCTTGCAGTGCAGCCACATCAGTTAGTTTGGCAGTTTCAGGAAAGGCCCCTTTCAGTGCAAGGGGTCGGGTTTGCTTTCTATAGTACCCAGTTCTATGTGATATCACCGGTGCCAGTTGCACTCAGTGATCGCGGCCTGCGTCTGGGCTCAGACATGCTCTACTACAAGAGACATTCTGTGGGTGCGACGCTCCACGAGGGAGACACCTCACGCGGAGGCGGATTCCTGTTCCTGCGTCAGACCCTTTTTGAAGAGCTTTACACCCGGGCACGGACGTGTGCCCGGGCAGGTATCTATTAGTGCACCAACTTTACAACAGTCACTCACTTGGGGTATTGTGGACATTTGGGACTATTGATATAACGTGTGGGGTACAAAGCCCTGCGTGGTGACCGGGTAGTTGTGCCTATTAGTGTTATAGAGGGACACTGTCAATGTCATATTGTTGAAGTATGTTATGTTGTATTATTTGCCATATAGTAAACCCTTTTAGCCATAACCTTTGGTGTGGGCTGGTTACTTTATGGATGTTCCTATGTGAGGGCCACTCTACACTCCTAGAATCTTACATAGGTGGAGGCGCTGACAAGAAACGTTCCAGAGATTCACCCCAGGTTCTCACTAGCGGAGGCTCAGACCTCCTGTGGGCCTGACAGGTATAACGCACCACACCTGGTAACATATAGGTTCCCCCTCACATACACTCTATATGCGATTGGGTGGGGGAAAACCCGTTACACTTGTAATCCTTTTCTTTATCTTTTATGACCTATGATTATGTGTAGCAAGTTTCTGCACTATAACAATAATAATGCTGAATCTTTAAATTTGTTAAAAGACCTTCCTTTCCGAATGTTTTAATCCTAATTAATCATTAATAAATCCCCCTCAAAAAACTTGTATATGTTCTGCCCAAGTTTGTTATAAAAAATAAATAATAACAATAGGCCTTCGTTCGTAGAGACTCAATATTCCCTACCCTGCCTCTGGAGATGAAACACAAAACACAGCGCACAACGCTAATATTAAAGTACAGTAAGTACTATGAAAAAATATATTAACAAATTAAAGTTCTGCGTACATCAAGCAAGAAATTAAAAGCAATCAACGAAGCATGGTGTGGGTTACCGCACGCTGGAACTGAGGATCGCAGATCAGACTCACAGCAGGTCAATTCCTATACAGCAGCAGTGAAATCGTCCGATAATCCCAAGTTCACAGACCTCCCTTAGGTCCAGCCACAATCAGGAGTGTCATTAGTATAGCAGTTGGGATAAGAGGAGCTGGTATACAACCACTGTGGAGTTCAGAGTACTAACCGTGTTCCTCGCTCCACCCAACGCTACCGACACTTCCGATCACGTGACTCAGACACTTGGTAACGCAATGATGACACAGCTCTCGCGCAATCTTCTCCAAAGAGACTAGATGTAGATTTGGTCGTGAGCAGTAGCAAGTGGCAAATGGCAAAGTCACAGATAGGAGTAAAGACAGATATACCTAGTATGCAGCTATTTGGCAAATAGCTGCATACTAGCTATATCTGTCTTTACTCCTATCTGTGAGTTTGCGAGAGAGAGAATGAGAGAGAGAGAGAATGAGAGAGAGAGAGAATGAGAGAGAGAGAGAATGAGAGAGAGAGAGAATGAGAGAGAGAGAGAATGAGAGAGAGAGAGAATGAGAGAGAGAGAGAATGAGAGAGAGAGAGAGAATGAGAGAGAGAGAGAATGAGAGAGAGAGAGAATGAGAGAGAGAGAGAGAATGAGAGAGAGAGAGAGAATGAGAGAGAGAGAGAATGAGAGAGAGAGAATGAGAGAGAGAGAGAATGAGAGAGAGAGAGAATGAGAGAGAGAGAGAATGAGAGAGAATACTGGAACCACATGGTCATATGTGGGATATGAATGAAGCCGGCTAGCTCAACTCGTCCCTTTTGAAAGCACGCCAAGTCCTTCATATTTTCTTTAACTTTATTGGAGAAGTCACAGAAAAAAAAGGTGAGGACAAGTTCCTTACTATTGGCCAGCCCTACAGTACTCCAATATGGTGCAGGGGAAAATATCTGGGGACTACGGAGAACAGGTCTGGCCTAGTCCAGGGGGCTTGACTAGCTCCCTGGACACTACCTCTCCCTTTGCTGGCTCCATCAGGACTGAGCACACCGCCTCCAGTTCGCAGAGGAAATCCTGAATGACAGGATCTCCTCTTCCTGCACCGCCAACCTCAAGATGGCCGCTGCCTTACACACAGTCCATATGTATGTGGCTGCGCCAACCACAACATGGCCGACACAGTTCTCTCAAGCCCTCCCACATGATTGGACCACTGCCAGGGAGAAGGCAAAGGAGGGTACCCTGCTACACTCTCCCCCTGGCAAAGACCATATCATCCCCATGTAACACACTTTCCCCCACCCCCTGGGAGATGTGTAGTTACAGCGTGTGTGTGGTACAATACATGTGGCTCACAGGCGGCCTGAGACTCCGCTGCTGGGAGCCTGGGGTGTACCTGGATCGATGCTCAGTAGCGCCTCCACCTGAATGGGATTCTATATGTAGAATAACCCCGTTACAGGACTCATATTAAAAAATACACACTGGGTCATGCAGAACAAATTTACTATATAGAGCTAATATATGGTTACAGATACCCACCAGGTGTAACCCCACACCGTGTTCCCAACACCTTGTCCACACCCTTGTAGAGTTCACCCCAAAGTACTGCGGTGCCCTTGGGTACCCAACCACCCTGGTGTCCATAGAGATAACCTACCCAAAGTGTGAGACAGCCCTGCCCCACTAATGTGTGTACAGTTGGTGCACTTGGAGAACCTGCCCAGGTGGACAGAAGATGAAGCGGATCAACTGATCCCAGCGATGCTGGCGTAGCTTCCGCCTCTACATTGGGAGGTATCCCACGTGGATGGTGCCAGCATGAAGAGTGTCTCTTTGCTGTAGGTGGTGATCTGGCCCCAGACCACGTGATGCCAGGATACAGCTGCGTCCTGTCTGTGTCCCTCACAATGTCACTACAGTGTCCCTATCTGTGGGCCTGTCCCTGCATCAACCACAAGCTGAGGGGAGAGTGGGGGCCTAGCTGGGGCCTAAGGGGGTTACTGACACCATGCACATGCACACCCTACCCTTCTGTTGTCCCAGCTCCGACTGACTCGCGGTCCCAACGCATGAAATGTAACAATCTCTGGTGCAGGATATTCTTCTAGCCCTATTGGCTGCCTTGGGTCAGCTGGTACTCTCTCTTAGGCCCATGGGACATGTTGTCCCTGCTATGAGCCTCCTCTGATTGGTTGCCATTCACGCACATACCCTGCGCATGTGCCAAACTCAGTGTGACCGCCGCCGGCTATGGGGACTCACTGTGCATGCGCAACCCTATTACAGATGGCGGTGCACTGCAGAAAGAGCCGCCGGGAACCTCCGGCGATGCAGTTTCCAACACAATCTCCCCGACACTGTCGGGACCTGCCCCCTGCCTCCGCTGCCTAGCGCGCCCGCACCGGGAGGTAAAGGGGCTTACGGGGGGATCAGGGAGACCCGTGCTATACCCACATGAGAAAACATATACACAATAATGCTCATAACACAACTTTATACAATGGAAAATATAGGCAATCCTCTTCCTAGATCTCTGCTGAGACTCATAGTGGGGTTGCCCTATTCAATTATACACCATTCTGATTGGGGCACATAGCTCTTTGACTCCTCCTCAATTCAGGAGCTGGAACTTTTTGTTAACCCTAAAAGCTCTTGTTCATTTTCTTGGTCAGAAAGGTTTCCAGTGGCTTGAGGCCCTGGTCCTCTCATAGAGCGAATGTCATTGTTATTGTCACACTTTGGGGTGAATGCCGGGCTTTCAGGATTCCGAGTCTGGGTAGCAGTACCAGGCGCAGAAGGCACAAGATCTCTAGGGCCAGTGATAGGTTCGTCTTCAATTACCTCCTGCACATTGGGAGAAGAATCTGGGGCCTACAGGGAACGGGTTTGGCCTAGTCCAGGGGGCTTGACTAACTCATTGGACACTACTGAATGACAGGGCCTCCTCTTCCTTCAGCGCCAACATCAAGATGGCCACTGCCTTACACACAGTCCATAAGTATGTGGCTGCGCCAACCACAATATGGCTGACACAGCTCACTCAAACCCTCTCACGTGACGGGACCACTGCCAGGAAGTGGGCAAGGGAGGATACCCTGCTACATATAACAGATGTATTACAAATGTATTTTGTATGCTGTAATGTAAAGTAGACATTCAGGTCATCTATGTAAACTTTTAGCCTTGTTTCTGACGAGCATTGTTATGAATATTCTCTGTAGTTTGGTAAAGTTGTGATGATTTTAATTCATGCCACTGGCTGCACTGGCTCAGTGGAGTGGAGTTTTACAAATCTCATAGTCAGTACTTGATGCACTTCTGTCCAAACATATTACGTCCACGCTGTTGGACTCAAACACCATTGTAAATTGAATGGCTGAGTTCATAGTTCATCATTAATTCAAATGAAATCTCTCCCTAAAACAACATTTTAAATCATCAGGTATCAGTCAGAGCGCCTTCACCATCATTCATGAGAGTTTCAGACTTAATAACAGCACTATACATATGCCTCAAGGGAATGTGTCAAAGGATACCCGAGTGGCACAGACACTTTTCCCTAGAATAATATGATCTTGGTTACTGCAATTGCATGTCTGAAGCCATCCTGATTGTGCCCTGCAAAAAAAGATAAACCAATCTGGCCCTTTTGATAGTTGCCAAATATAGCAAAGAACAAGTAAGGAAAAAAAGGTGGTGTGCTGCAAAAAGCCAGTAAAAATACCAGCTATTTACTAATAGCCGTCAAAAATATTTTATTGAAGTTCAAAAATTCACATCATTCCAGCAGTCATCTCTGATGCGTTTCGTACCGCAATGGTACTTTCTCAAAGAGTGACTGCGGGTAGACAGGAGGATCCTTTTGTAGAGGCTTCCGGTGGTTAAGGAAATGCAGGTGAATCCAGGTAAGTGCAAGAAAAACCTGAGAAGCCTGGCAAAAAGCCGAGAAATTTGAAGGGAAGCTGCTGTTCTGTGATATCTCCGGAATCCAATACAAACATGCTTACATGCAAAGATTAGAATACTCGTCACATCGTAAAACAGATGGATATATGCCAATAAGTAACAAATGTAACAATTGCAACATATATCTACTAACGAAAAGAACCCCTCCAAAAAACAACAAGGTAACATATTAAAATACTACTGGAGATCTGTAAAAAATACCAAAATAGAAAAGCAGTAGTATATAGGAAACATAGCAGTATTAAATAATATTAAGTAATACATTATACAACTGTAATAAATAATGACAACTAGACCCCACTAGACATATGTACATAGTGACATTAGATATTGCTATAGCTATGTTATAAAGTGTATATATAGATATATTTCTTTATATATGACATAGGTGTAATATAATAATCCCTGTGTAGATGTATGAATGAATATATGTAAAAAAGACATAATAATATAAAATAACCAATGACTACCATCAATACAAAAAATAATATAGTTTAAAATTAATAAATCATAATCTATACCAACATAATGATGATGGCAAATACCCATATATTATGTATCTATTTAAATAATAATGTAATGATGATATACAGCTAAAGTCCACCATGTAAGGTCATAAATCTATGAATTGCCCATTTGAGGACTGAAACTGTGTAATAATGATTTAAAAAATATAGCAAAGACATTCAAGAGTTTAAGGTAAGTATTATATATAGACATCCTAACACTTTTGTGGTCTACTGATTTAATGTATGGATTCAGTATATGAGCATTTTATGTGGGATGTCATAAAAATGAGTTACCATATAGTAGGGGTGGCAAAACTCAATCCAACAAGCCAAATTTTAAGGATATCCATGCTAAAGTTCTCCTCACTAGAACATTTAAAAACTTTAACCCACAACAGTTTCTGGATGACCTTACCAACTGCCCATGGCACAGAATCGATTTAATTCCCGACCCTGATTCTGCGCTCGACTATTTCCAATCCGAGTTCTTAAAACTCTGCGATACCCATGCTCCACTACGCAAAATAAGGGTACGGGGGGCCCACCTTCCATGGGTTACACCTGACCTTATAGCACTCTACCAGTTCAGGGATGCCTTGTGGAAAAGCTACAAAGTAACTGGCACTACCAAGGATCTGAATCACTACAGATGCATGCGGAACATGTGCACAAGGCAAACAAGGCATGCAAAAGCACAATATTACTCTGACAATCTCCACCAAAATACATCAAAACCAGCTAACTTCTGGAAGGTTATCAACAATATATTCCAGGCTCCTAACCATCAACAACCAAGTAATATCACTAAGGGGGATATTACTCTGACAAACCCCACTGACATTGCAAATGCATTCAATGATTACTTTGTGGGGTGTGCCACTAACTTATTAGCGAAACGCAGCACAAACCCCAAACCTGAATCTCATCCTGGGAGTACCCCTATAGTCCCACCCCCTCCCAACACTGCCCACAATTTTCAATTTAGCCCAGTATCTGAAGAGGAGATTACACAAGCGCTCCTCAAACTAAAACTAAGCAGCCAATGTGGACCCGACTTACTACAATCTAGGTTCCTACGACTTGGTGCCCCAGCCATTGCCAAACCAATTGCGTCCATAGTCAACTCTATCCTGTCTGCAGGCCATATCCCTAAGACCTGGAAAACTGCCAGAGTTGTCCCAATCTTCAAAAGTGGGGACAAAAACACGGTCTCAAACTACAGGCCAATCTCACTTCTCCCAATTCTATCCAAAGTTATGGAAAAATGTGTCCATCCCAATTAAGCGATTTCTACACCAAGACAAATTTCCCTAGCCAATTCCAGTCTGGGTTTCGTCCCAAAAACTCCACCGTAACTACCCTGCTAAAAGTTTGCAATGAAATCCAGTGTGGAATGGAACGGGGACAACTCACTGGTGCAGTATTCCTAGATTTTGCAAAGGCTTTTGACACAGTTGATCATGTTATCCTGCTTAACAAACTCCAGAGCTCTGGAATAGGGAAACCTGCTTTAAACTGGTTTCAGTCCTACCTATCAGGAAGATCCCAACATGTGTCCATCTCAGGCTCTAACTCCAACCCCCTGGATATCACCTGTGGTGTCCCGCAAGGCTCTGTTCTGGGGCCCCTACTCTTCTCAGTGTTCATTAATGATCTTCCCACAGCTTGTAAGGAAGCCTCAATATACATGTATGCAGATGACACAATCCTGTATGCACACAGCCATAGCCTCTCTGACCTTCAACACATACTTCAGTCTGACTTTTTGAGACTCGAAAACTGGATTTCCCAAAACAAACTGTTTTTAAACACTGACAAGACTCTAACAATGGTATTTGGGACCAAGACTACATTTGTAAAGCTTCCAGTGACTGAGCTCCTGATTAGAACCAACGCTAAAACCACCCTAACACCTGTCACTAGTTTTAAATACCTGGGCTTATGGTTTGACTCCCACTTAACATTCGGGATGCACATTGATACCCTGACAACCAAGACCTATGCCAAACTAGGGGTACTTTACAGGAACAAATCCTCCCTAAGTCTCCTGGTCAGAAAGCGTATTGCACAGCAGATGCTAATGCCAATTATTGACTATGGAGACATAGTATATGGCTCGGCTCCTCAAACCCACCTTAGCAAACTTGACACCCTGTACAATTCAATTTGTCGTTTTGTTCTCCAATGCAACTACAACACACATCACTACGAAATGCTCAAAGAACTAGATTGGTCATCACTAGAGTCTAGGCGCAAAGTTCACCTTTCCTGTCTCACCCTCAAATACTTTCTGGGCAAGCTACCCAGCTACCTGAACAAGCTCCTCACCCCTACCACATGCAGTACCTATCACCTGAGATCAGACTCCAAAAGACTATTCATGGTCCCAAGACTCAACAAAGTATCCGGACGTTCCTCCTTCTCCTTCCGTACACCCCAAAACTGGAACAACCTACCAGAGACTCTCATATCCACCACCAGCTTAAGTTCTTTCAAATCTAAGGCTGTCTCACACTTTAATCTGGTCTGTAACTGTTTCATAAGCTCATAATATATATTTTCTTTAACTGTGCATGCAATGTCTTGTATATAATGTATACCCTGTTCATTTATGTAACTGTATTTGTAACCATGTATTATTTTGTTTTACTCTGTGCCCAGGACATACTTGAAAACGAGAGGTAACTCTCAATGTATTACTTCCTGGTAAAATTATTTATAAATAAATAAATAAATAAATAATGCTTCAGCACAGGTGGTCAATCAAAATTTCTGTCATCTGTACTTAAGCAGGGAAATCCTTGTGATAGTAAGGGCAGCTTAGAAAGCAGGTTAATGGTTAAGCAAGTTGGTTGCCCCTATGCATCACGAGGGCGGCCTATGTTATAGGCTCATATGGTCATTTTACGTAGACACAATAGCTGACCAAGTGTATATTGTTTCCCCCATGTTGATTCTGCTTGTGTATTTTGTAAGGCTCCATTGTGTGGTGGGCTGGTAATTCACTCAGCCCAGGCAGCACACAGTGAAGTCTTGGGCTACAATCTAATTTGGACTAAGTAAAGTTCTTGGGAACACTGGGGAAGGGCGTGGACTCAGGTCAGTGGAATATGTATTCTAAAAGTTGAGCCATTGTTCATCCCCGATTCCTGGGAGGCCTATCTCTGTGGGAGATATCTTGATGAAACTGGGAACTGAGGCCTGGGTCCTAGCCCCACACACTCTACTCCCAGTGGTGAGTTTGATTTCCCACCCTCCTGAAGCTCTCCTCTGTTGGCTGTCCTAAAGCGCTGTCATTTCCCATGGCCCTGATTGGTTGGTCTCAGGTAAACCCTCGCTCTCTGATTAGCCAGTGAAGATAATCTCTTTGCTGATTGGTTGGCACCCGGTCTTCCATGGGAAACTGATGCCAATCAGAGATCTAGAGATTATTCTTGGTACATACCAAGGTGTCAGGGACTAAAGGGAGATTTGAACCTGTAAATGAGCGACTATTATTCCAAGGTACATTACTGGGAACTCTGAGGCGGATGGTCATGGAAGTCCCCCCGGGTTAATTCACTACAGCAGTGCCCATCACCTGGTGAGCTGGATTCTACCTGAAACCCTGTATTTGTGCATTGTGTTGCTTCGGTTTTCTCCGGTCAAAATAAACTGCATTTACCTTACGCCTTCATACTGTCTGGTGCTTGTAATCGTCTAGTCTTCTGTGACAATCCTTGCCTGTTAATCGAGAACCCTGTGCTGAAGCAAGGGTATCATTAAAACCTGGCCTGTTGGCCTGGCCTGGCCTGTTGGTTGCTCTTGAGGACTGAGTTTGGCCACTCCTGCCATATAGAAAACATAGTTACATAGTATAAATCCAAAACGTTTTGCAAAAAGAGGCACACATGTTCTCACAAGTACATATACAGATGCAGCCACCAGTATTAGAACTCTTGCCTGGGAAATTCTCGGAGATTCTGGGGTAGTCTCACAGTGAAGGCCTCCACAATGCCTCAACATTTCTGTGAGATTCTTAATGGCCCATTGGATTAACACAGCGGGGAGTGGGGTGGTCCCTGCAGTGCCATTCAAACGGAATGGGACTGCAGGGTCCCCTGCTGTGTTAATCCGATGGGCCATTAAGAATCTCACAGAAATGTTGAGGCCTTTACTGTGAGACTACCCCAGAATCTCCAAGAATTTCCCAGGCAAGAGTTATAATACTGGTGGCTTCATCTGTAGGAAATATATGCCCCTGGTGCTCAGCCTCCATTGATTCTGGCATCTCAAAGCTGGATCCAAATTGTACTGTATATTCAACAGAAAAAAAGTGTAAGGCGGCAACAAATTGTCCTAAAATCAATTTACAGTACTCTGTATTTATTTTCAAATGAATCTCAGAGTAGGTACATTCAAATAATATTGGTTCAGGGCATTGATCCCTTTCCTTAGACTTATGCACTTATTATCTAGAAGTGACTAAAGACAATAAAATCCTTTAAAAACCCCTAAATGGGATTTCTCGCTCAACTCTCACCACCTGCGGTCTTCTCCGGGAGCGGTTCCTTTCACACCATGTCCTGGTCTGACGTCATGAGGCATGACACCAGGATGCAATGATGCACGTGACACGATGACATCGTGTAACTAGGCAACGCTGTACAAAAAGGATCTGAGAGTGGACTAGAGCATAAAGGGATACCCCGGTTTAAGGACACTCACTTTAAGTACACTCGCGAGTAAGGACATAAATCGCCCAATAGGCAAACGGCAGCTCGCGCATGCGCCTGTCAGCATGTCCTGAACAGCAATACCGGCTCCCTACCTGCACCGAAGCTGTGCGCAAGCGGGGAGACTAAAGAGCCTGTTACACATGCGTTATTTACATCAGTTATGCACGATTGCAGTACAGTACATGCATCGATAAGTGGAAAAAAGGTAGTGCTTCACTTTAAGTACATTTTCAATTTACATACTGTACATGCTCCGGTCCCATTGTGTACGTTAATGCGGAATATGCCTGTAATACAGTGCATCGTGTATGAGATGTATAACAATCCTTCATGATCATTAGTTATTAACAATGTTAATAATGCAATCGACATTTTTGGTAAATAAACATTAACCCATTAGCAATAAAAATACTGTGGACAAGTGATATAATGACACTTAGTATGAACACTTTATTTACAGCAGCTATTTTTAAAAACAGGTCAGGTCTATACACAGCACAAGGCTATCCCTCGTGATCATTAGAGCTATTAACAGTGTTAAAAGTACAGTCAACTCTTTTGCACATAAACAAGAAACCATTAGCAGTACTAATAATGTAATGAAGCCATATAATGACACTCAGTATAAACACTTTCTTTACAAGAGCTCTTTTTGGACCTGGCCAGTTAAACACACAGCAAAGGAATCAGCTGTTGGAGATTTACTGCTGTGAATAGAAATATGAAAGCTTGATTTAATCAAATGAAAAATCCTGCACAGGGCCGGTGCAAGGGTATTTGGCGCCCAAGGCAAACCTCCGCTTGCATTTTATATCTAACTGGAAAAAATAAATGTTATTCCAAATAGATTTGTTTCTAACATTCATACACACTACACCCTCTCTCCACTATTCTCTTTCCCCCCTCTCTCCCTGTCACTCTCATTCCCTCTCTCTCCCTGTAACTCTCCCCTACTCTCCCCTTCTCTCTCACACACATCTCTCTCATTCTCTCCCCCCTCTGTCTTTAATTTCCCCCCACTTTCTTTTATTCTCCCCTCCCTTGCTCTGTCATTCTCCCCTCCTTCTGGCATTCTCCCCTCCTCTCTCTGTCATTTCCCCCTCTCTCTCTGTCATTTCCCCCTTTTTTCACTGTCATTCTTCCCCCTCGCCCTGTCACTCACCCCCTTCCTCCCTCCCTCACTCATTCTCTCTCACCCTCCCTTCCTCATTCTCAGTCCCCTCTCTGTCATTCTCCCCCCTCCCTCTCTCTGTCCTTTTCCCTCTCCCTCTGTCGTTCTCCGCCTGTCTCCATCATTCTCCCACTCCCTCTCTCTGTCATTCTCTCCCCCTCTCTCTCTCTGTCAGTATCCTCCACTCTCTCTGTCATGTCAACCCCCCTTTCTTTGTCAATTTCCCTCCTCCTGACACACAAACACACACACACACACACGATAGTCATAGAAAACACACACACACACACACACACACACACACACACACACACACACACACACACACACACACACACACACACACACACACACACACACACACACACACACACACACACACACACACACACACACACACACACACACACACCAGGACAAAGAAGAACACACACACACACACACACACACCAGGACAAAGAAGAACACACACACACACACACACTAAGAAAGAGCAGGACACACAGTGACACACACACAAGGACAGAGCAGGACACACAATGACACACACTCAGTGACACATACACACCATCACCTCTCTGGTCCACCCTTTTTCCTCCTGTGCTTGGCCCCGCCATAGGCTCCTTACACCTCCTCCTGATTGGTTGTTGTTGGGCAATGCAGCCAATCAGGACAGTGGAAACTGCCCAGATCTCTCCCTGCTCTTGGAAATCCCCATGCAAAATCTGCCGCCCTCAATTTCTGCCACTCTAGGCGGCCATCTAGTTGGCCTACTGGTAGAACTGACCCGGATCCAGCACAAATATAATTCAAATTATAATATATCTAGTTTGATTAAATCCTCAAAAGAAAAAGATTTGAAAAAGATAAAAAAAATTCTGAAGTAAAGTAATTAAACAAATTAGTGAAAAATAAATCAATAAATAAAAATTAAACATAAAAATACAATTTTAAATTAAACCAATACAGCTACCCAAGATTGGAATAGCCAGCATAGACAACAGTACCTACAGTCTTTTGTAGAGAATGGGGAACCAAATATAGGGGAGATATACTGCGGGATGCCAGATAGGAACCAGGAGTCTGTAGAAGGACAACGGGTGGTGGATTTATCATCTACCACATTTACAGGCTTGCACTAAAAATTCTGGACAAAGGTCGTTGTTTTGTACTGACATATAGGGGTAATACGTTTGAAATTAAGGTTGAACTGTACAGTATAATTTAATGTTTGCTCGCATTTGGCACGCGAATGCGACACATAGTGACATGTAGTGACAATGGAGTTTTAGCATTAGTAGCAATACCGATCAGAAATAATAGTACAGTAGACGCAAGTGTGCTATTTTTTTTCAAATAATGAAACTTGTCCCTTATTCCCGTTCATTTTCCCGTTCATTTTCGATGATCCGATATGATATCATACTGTATGTAATGGTATTGAAATGTAAGAACTTGAGATTACTAAAAAGTAGTTTCAAATATTAAATACTTTTATTCGATAACATTAGGCTTTATGAAGAATAAAAATTTATTTGCAAGCTTCCAAATGTACAATCTTCGGCTTTCTGCATCTTCTTCGACCAGGCTAGCTCTTGGACATCTTCACCTCTAGAGAGAGAATATTCTATTAATTATTATTAATAATTGCACATCAATACAGTAGTGTACTGTGCGAATTACATGTGTGGTACTGTACGCGTGTGTTTATGCGCTTGCGTGTCTATATGCAACCTGGTTTAAACACATGCGTGTCATTGAATTTCTGAGCATGCATGTCTCTATGGAGAAGAGATTAAAGTGCGCAGCTAATAAATAAACGTGAGATATAGTGATAAAGTAATTAATTGATTAATTACGTGACCTTGATCAGAGCGTCTGCAGCTGTGATGGAAGGGGGGGCTCAGGAACCCCCTGGAGCTAACAGATAAATACAAAAAAGACACAGCGCACAACGCTCATGGTGCAATTACAAAATTATATTAACATGAACAAATTATTGGGTGAGTATTGTGCGTACATCAGTGCAGTTAAAACAAGCAGTTTCGGGATATGTTACCCAACGCCTCAAATGACTGGAACAGATGTCCTCACAGGGGTAGAATTGCTGATGGCTCTGCGGCAGGATTTCAGTAGGGCAGATGGAAAGCCTCTGTGCGTCCTTGCTCCCCAGAGCATTAGTTGAACGGGAGCTGCTGGCCCATACAGTGTTTGTTCTGACCTGAACACCAGCTGATTACTCTCACTCCTCTCCGTGTGCAGCACTTCCTAGTGGATGACGTCACCGCTGGGAGTCGCCGATTTCGCCGTTCAGTTATCAGCTCGCGCAGTAAAGTATCGCGCAGTCCCTGATGAAGAAAACTGTGGTTTTCGAAACGCGTAGGACATTCTTGCTAACAGCTCTACCTTTCAACCAGTACTTTACTGCGCGAGCTGATAGACTGAACGGCGAAATCGGCGACTCCCAGCGGTGACGTCATCCACTAGGAAGTGCTGCACACGGAGAGGAGTGAGAGTAATCAGCTGGTGTTCAGCTCAGAACAAACACTGTATGGGCCAGCAGCTCCCGTTCAACTAATGCTCTGGGGAGCAAGGACGCACAGAGGCTTTCCATCTGCCCTACTGAAATCCTGCCGCAGAGCCATCAGCAATTCTACCCCTGTGAGGACATCTGTTCCAGTCATTTGAGGCGTTGGGTAACATATCCCGAAACTGCTTGTTTTAACTGCACTGATGTACGCACAATACTCACCCAATAATTTGTTCATGTTAATATAATTTTGTAATTGCACCATGAGCGTTGTGCGCTGTGTCTTTTTTGTATATGTCTCTATGGAACCTGGTTGAAACACATATGGGTGTCATTTAATTTTTGGTAATAATATTGGGACAGAAAGCCAGATGGAGACGGATAAACAGATTAAGGCCGATACTCAGGTTGGGGTAGGTATCTGGAATGAAGGTTCATCTGGTTTTCAGTTTTGGTTGGCCTTTATTGGTAATGGTATTGGTAATGAGGCAGGCACTCACGTTGCAGCTGATAACCGGATGGTGGCAGATTGGAGGGACCAGCTAGAGAAGATCTATAATTAAAAGTCTTTGTCCCGATTGACATCTTTCTCCTTTGAAAGTTGTCATTATCGAACATACCTACCCAAGATGGGTGCAGCGACCAGCAACCTCCCTTCTTGCTGGGAGGTGGAGATGTTTGAATAAAACAATCATTCAAATTTATGTTCTGTCGTAGAATTTCTCCACTTTTCGTAATTTAGTGAATTTTCATAGTATTCATATTTGTCAATGATACACTCATAAATATCAGATAGAGTTGCTACCTTATCTGTCCTGACTTCAATTGCTGATGTAGCCTCATGGTTGGTCACGTTGCCATGCGCACTTTTATAATCTTGTGTGCTCGCGGAGTCCTAGAAAAGGGACTAATGGCCGATCAGGATTAACATAGCAGGGGTCCCTGCTTCTGAATGGGTCTCCCACTGTGTGAATCCTACCCTGCTGCATCAGTCTGTAAGAAACGCGCATTGAGAGTAGATTGAATCAGTCAATCTTCTTGCGCGCCTCTAACAGGCGATCGCACAGTTTTTATTTTATTTTAATAGCACAGTATTGGAGAAATGGGTCTCCAGAGCTGAACCACATTAATTTTAGCCCCGGGGACCCCTGCTTCCTGAGTTACAGGCCCCGGTATGGGGTATCCCTGCCATGTTTAAATTTCCCATGTTACGGCCCACGTGAACGGGAGACATTTAAATAATACAGAGAGATACCGGCACCCCAAACCGATTCTGTTAAACCAGAGGTTTATTAAGGGTAGAGGGGATGGTTGAAGGGGTTAGTTGCCCAGGGTGGGCGGTTAGGCCTACCGGGAAGGTTGTGGGAGGGGTTAACTCCTTCATTAACTTAGTGGTAGTAACCGCTTATGTAATAAAGAGTTAACCCCTGCCACTTCCCACCTGAGAGGCCTTATTACAACTCTGGGGCAACTACCCCCTTCACCCTACCCGTCTACCCCCAATAAATATTCAAATATAATGCGAACACCAATACACCCATTGATTGCCAGTGTGGTTACCTATGCCCTCAATTGGAGCAAAGATTGCCATTGGGGCAATGAATGAGCACCCTAATACCCATCCCCTTTACCCCCAACAACCTCCCCCCCACCAACACATACAGTACAGTAATGGGTAAAATCCCTATTATGCAGACCTGGATAATAGCGCATTTGCCCATTAAAAATAAAACATTTCCCAACCTGCATATACAGTAGTAAATAAAAGTTGTACTTACCTCTAACAGGATGAATGCTGTCCTTTTCCTCCTCATCTTCAGTGGGCACCGACAGTAAAATAAAAAATAAAATAACTACTGACCTGTAACCCCTTAATCACCTTAGTGGTTATTAACTGCTATGCTAATTAAGTGGTTAACTCCCCATCCTATTCCCCACCTGGGAGGCCTAACCACCCTCCCCGAGGAAACTACACCCACCCCTCACCCCCTCTACCAATTGATTGTCACAGTGGTAAACCATGTCCACAATATTGCATGGATTGCCACTATGGCAATGAATGGGCAAGCTAAAAATGAAATTAATACATTACATTTAAATTTTAAAAAATTGCCAATAAAATCATTGCTTGTCACAGTGGTAATCCATGCCCACAATATGGGCATGGATTTCCACTATGGAAATGAATGGGCAAACCAAAACATTTGCCTAAAACCGCATTGATAGTCAATGTGTTTATCTATACTCTCAAAGAGGCATCAATAAGCACATTGCCAGTCAATGGGTATCCTAAAACAAAAATACACAATTAAATATAATTCAATCAATGTGTTTCTTACCTTTGCCAGGATGAATATTCATCCTCCTCCTCTAACAGCGGCACCAACTCTTGCCCCACGATGCAATAATCCTCATCATCATGATGCAAAGAAGTCCATGATCCTCAGATGCTTGAAGAGGAGTCCTGTTGAGTAGTTCCTTTCTTTAATGAATATTACCCAAGTATGACACTGATCAGGACTCTGCAGGTTAGCAAGTGACCTGATAACATTTGGTGCATTCCTGGAACAACACTGCTACATCAGGGACACCAGTGAGTGTATAAACTCTCATTCAGAGCTATAGAAACAGCTGAGCATAAATCCTTTGATTGAACACACACTAAACAGTCTCTGATGTCACTAAATCCAAGATGGCCGGTGTCACATGGTATTTCAGCAAATCAGAGTGTGGAATTGGTTCCCATGATCGATTGGCTGAAATACCATGTGACGCCAGCTTTGTGACATCCTCTTAAAGGCAAATGATTGGCTGGCATCATTCTCTTTAAGTGACGTCATGTAAAAAAAAAAATTAAAGTCGGAACATGATTTTAACAGCTAATCAGGTGGCTGTTAACCATTTTGAGGCTAAATATGACATCACAAGCCCTATTTAAGGCCGTCACGCCTCATTTGAGCCCAAGAAGACGACGAGACAATATTGGTTGGGATTTACCATGGGGTTTTTTGGATTGACAGATGAAGATAGAAGATAAAGAAGATCAAGAAATGGTGACAGATGAAGATAGAAGAAGGTGATTAAAGAAAGAAAAAAGAAGATTTGGGTACCTGATCCGGATCTTCATGGCGGATGGCATCGGATGCTGTTGGAGGGCTTCAAGGTACGTGAGCTTCCTGTTACCCCGGGAGTCGGAGGGCCACCGCTTCTAATGGTAAGTAATATATTGAATGTTTGTAAATGTCTCTTTTTACAGGTTTATTCATTGGATGTGTTTTTTGATTTTTTGGGGGAGGCACATTGACTGATAATATATTAATCTGTACCACTATTCGTGTATTGATGTTTATTAAAATATTTATTAATATACATTTCTTTCATTGTGTAGATGTGCAGGGGGTCTCCGGAGCTGAACCGCGTTGGTTTCAGGTCCAGGGACCCCCTGCTTCCCAAGATACAGGCCCCTTTATGGGGTGCCGGTATCCCTCTGCATTGAAATGTCCCGTGTCACGTGACCGTGACATTTCCTTGCATAGGAGATACCGGCACCCCATAAAGGGGACTGTATCTTGGGAAGCAGGGGGTCCCTGGACCTGAAACCAACGCGGTTCAGCTCCAGAGACCCCCTGCACATATACACTATGAGAGAAATGTATATTTAAATAAATAATTTTCGGGCGACATTTCCGCTGTGAGAGGCGGCTCTCTCAAAGCCGCTCTCTCTGTAGCAGAAATGAATCGCCAGTTTAGGCCTTTTCAGAGGCTCGATGCTCTCGCTGGCAGCAACTCGCCCGTTTTGGGAATTTTGCTATCACAGGTAATCGAGCCTTTCTGAATACCGTGATAGCAACACCCAAAAAAACGGCATTTTAAATGCCCTGGCGATAATTTTTATCAACCCTCTCTGAATGAGGCCCAGAGAGCTTCTGCTTTTCCATGTAATCATAGTAGCCCTTATATCTCAAGAAACAAGATCAGATTTATGCTAATTTGATGCATGATGAAGAAACATTAATCTAAAACCAAGCACGTCATATAATCTCTGACCCTGAGCACTCAGTAATTGCTTCTGAATTGTGATTATACACAGATTCCTCAGCTCTCCAGGCATTTTTTTATTCTCGTTTACTTGCAATTGCAGTTTACTATTTTAATTTAGTACACTATATGGTCTCAACGTGTATGTATCCATCAGGTGGGGGGTACAGAATTTTTACTAACAACAACACTATATCATTACATGTGTATGTTATTAGCTCATTTGAGAAATTATAGGTGATACAGACAACACCTTTGTCACCACACCAAGCAATTGATTACAACAGATGCAGCACAGCTGCACTTCCTTACCATAATTCCTCACTAGGGTTTGTCTGTTCTAAGTAGCTGAATCATTTTAATTTCCTTAATAAAAGTTATATTTTACTCACCTCCAAATGAGCTACACATGACCAATTAAGTGATTAATCAATCAATTAACCAACTAGGGTTTGCACCAATCAAGAGGATTTGCATTTCCTCTCAGCTAACGTCTATTGTTTAAACAACCCTAATCCTCAGGTAACACCCTCAGCAGATATACGCCACAATCAGTGCTGTTGCAGCAAAGTTCCCTCTCCCCCGCCCCCCCTCCCCCAAAGATAATTTCCGTTCTCAAAAAAAAATAGAATGAGCATGCACTCCCCCTGTCAACTATAATTCAGATGGTGGAGCTAAGGTCCTGCATCTAGACAACTACAAAAGAAACATACTGGATCAGCACTCAAAAAGTAAATCAAATGATAGACTTATGTTTTCTGGTCTCACCAAATATCTTCTTTAATTCATCAAAAAAAGCACCGATACATAAAAAAATATCAGCACACAGGGGAAGGAAAAGTTAGCAAACACACACTGTTATATGTGAAAAATAGAGCAATGCCTCAAGGGATCCTGGCCATCAGCCATGACGAAGTGTGTGACTGCTAACATTTCCTTTCCCTCTGTGTGCTGATATTTTTTCGGTATTGCTGCTATTTTTTGATACGTTAAAGAAGATACTTGGTGAGACCAAAAGGAAAACTTACCGTGTCTATCATTTTCTTTGATTTACTTTTTGACTGTTATGTAATATACATAACTCTGTACCCCATTGGAACGTGCTGCGGAATGTATTGGTGCTTCAGAAATAAATCCAGAAAGCGGTCATTGAAAAATATCAGTGGTTACGACACCTTCAAACACAGTTACAGGAGATATTGCATTTCATCCCAACAAACCTGGCCATACAAGAGGCAGGAGATTATGATGCAGCAGACAAGTTTTTTGAGAGGGGGATTAGTTTCGCTTAGTTATGATTAGTAATGGTAAAAACATTCAGAAAGGAAGGACCATGGCAAGCAAATTGGGTCCTTTTGACATTTTAAATCAATTAAAAAATACCCTTATTACAGTGCACAAACTTGGTATACAGAAATCAACTAGACTAACACATACTGTAAGGCAAAAATAGGAAGTAGAAATGCTGATTTAGATGTACGTATACACTTTGGGAGTACAGCCAAGTATTAAACATTCTCAGGATAAACTACGGACCACTATATGCAGGTCAGTTGCCTTAGGATTTTTAAATATAACCAAGATAATAACTAGGAGAAATAGTGGTTTGTGATTTTTCGATTTGTTTCACAAGAGTTTTTTTTCTTTTGGAAGCTTCGCAATTTAAAAAAAAATATTAAGCCTTTATTTTAGCATGATCGTATGTCACCAATGCTACATTACCAGCTTTTTGTATTTCTGCGTGCCAGATTTTTTGGAACTGTGGATTGGTACTCTTAATTTATCTTTATTGATTTTTTTCATGTGCATATCACAGCCCAATTCACTGTGTACTTTCTCATCTATTTGTAAATACAATACTATGAGTAAAATCATATTTGTCTGAATCTCTGGATCTCAAACTGTATACAGTAGCATTTTGGTTTTTTTTTGACTGCAGCTACAAACTATTTCTCCTAGTAAATACTGTGAGGGACTTAGGAGTCCCTTGGGTTTCCACACACCATTACAGATGCACTCTATTTAGATCTATTTGGTGTTGCTGATTTCTATCATTGTTTTACTATAACCAAGATAATGTTTAGTCTTAGGAATAATACAGAAGTAAATATAATGTGTGTTCAGTTACAACAAGAAATGTATACAAATGCAAAGATATTGCAACAATTTTTTTTATCAATTCATTGGCCATGGGAAATTGCAACAGAGCACTCACAGATTAGTGTCCATGCTAGACAACATCACAAATGGTAGAAGGTACAGTAGCATGGATGGGATATAATATAAAAAGTAAGCGAAGGAATGCAATACTAATGGAGTGTTACATTTTATGATACACCCAAGTACTGTACATACTTATGTTACCAATGTTTTTTTTGTATTACTCTATTTGTATGGTTAATTATAAGTATAAATGATTGCTTAGTCCAAGAAAGGGTTTCTGCTATTACCTTGCTAATAGTGCATAAGGCACTGAGGGGTGGGGGGGGAGGGGGAGTGTTGTATATAGAAAGTGCTTAGACTAAGGGGCCTATGCAGAAACCGGTGAGAAGCCCTATCTCGACAGTTTTTTGCCAAATAACTACAGCAATTCAGTAAATGGCGAAAAACTGGCGAGATGAGGAAAATCCGCCGTTTATTTTGGCGTGAAAAAAACTCGCCGCGCGGGTGGCGAGATGCAATATCTCGCCAATTTTAAAACCCGCTGTATTCTAGTAGCCCCGATCAGCATCTCGGCGCTAATCTCGGCAATAAAATGGAGAGATGTTCTCCAAATCACTCCGGCAACAAAAGTTGGTAAGAAACTGGTGCTGAGCAGCGATAGGGGACATAGAAAAAAAATCTGTTCCTTTTCCTGGCTCAGATTGATGCAGGGGGGGTCCAGAGCTGATACCCAGTAATATCAGCACCGAAGCCCCCCCCTCCATGCATCCGAAGCAGGAATAATGCATTAACAGCCCAATTCATTGCCTTAGCGGGCAACCGCTAAGGCAATGAAGGGGTTAACAATCCATTACCATGCTTTCTGTGGGAAGCGGCAGTGGATTAAGGGGGTAGTTGGAATTTGGGGGGGTGTTTATGGTTTCCGGGGGGGTTGCGGGTCAACTTAACCCCTTCATTACCATAGCGGTTAATACCGCAACGGTCATGAATGGGTTAAGCCCTCAAGCGACCCACCCGCAACCCATAAACAACCAATGTGGGGGCTATTACACACTGCACCCATCCCTGCTAACCACAATATATACATATATACATATATATATATATATATATATATATATATATATATATATATATATATATATATATATATATATATATAAAAAATACACCAGTAACACCTTAAGTTCCATATCATTTTTGGCATGCACAGCAATTACACTATAGCCTGGCCCTCAGGGGTCCCCGCATGGCTGCAGTATTAAGTCTGTGCACCCAAAAAATAAGTAAAACACACAGAAATACTTTGAAATACATAAGCATAAAAATAGCCAATGTTATGTCCCCTACCGTAGTGGTTATTAACCGCTACCGTCATTAAGAGGTTAACCCATCCTCACCCACCACTTTGAAGGCCTAAGCACAACCCCCACTACCCACCCCTGTGAGGCATAACCACCATCACCCCCAACACACCGGGAGTCCTACCCTCTGTCCCCTGGGGACAATACCCCCTACCCCCAATACCCACATTCAAAACAATACACACACCCGCAATAAACATAACAATTATTAATAAACTATACATAACCCACACACACCATATAGCAAATATATTGTGGTGTTACTTAACCCCTTAATAACAATAACGGTTAATAAGCGCTACAGTTATTAATGGGTTAAGCCACCTTGCACCCATTCATTTGTAGAGTGGCTTCATCATTCTCTTTATATATATATAGATATATATCTATCTATATATATATAGATATAGATATATATCTATATATATATAGATAGATATATATCTATATATATATATAGATATATAAACCATACGATACCGTTTGAAGCACGAGATCAGGAGACAGCACTCTGGTAAGTTTGATCACAAGTTTTTGTATTGAAAAAGACACATAAACCGACGTTTCGGTCCCCCAGTGGCACCTTTGTCAAGGTGGTGCCAAGGGACGGACGGTAGGCCTCCCGGGGTGTGTTGGTGGTTATGCCTCACAGGGGTGGGTAGGAGGGTGGGGTGTATTTATGTTAAAGTATGTATGTGTTTTGTAATAATTTTTTTGGGGCACAGACTTGATGCTGCAGGCAACACCCGAGGGCCACCGCCAGCCTATAGTACCATTTCTGTGCCTAAAAAAATTACTATGGTTTATGTATAAAAGGGAGGTTTAGGTGTTTTTGGGGGCACAGAGCATGATTGTGTTGTGTATTGCAATGTTTATTGGAGGCCATTGTCCCCAATAAACATGCTACTGTGACTTAACCCCTTCATTGCCTTAACGGATAGCCTGTAAGGTAATGAAGCAGCATTACTGTTTTTTTATTAATAGTGTACATGTGCAGAGGGTCTCCGGACATGAACCCTGTTGGTTTTATGTCCGGGGACCTCCTGCTTCCCGAGATACAGGCACCTTTATGAGATGCCAGTATCTCCTATGAATGGAAATGTCCCGCGTCACGTGATCGGGCTCTCTCAATGCATTGGAGATACCGGCCCCTCATAATGGGGCCTGTATCTCGGGAAGCAGGGGGTCCCCGGACATAAAACCAATGCGGTTCATCCCCGGAGACCCCCTGCACATCTACAATAGTAATCCAATTGTTATGTACACATTTTTTATTTGCAGCCGAGATTTGTGCAGAGAGAGGCGGATCTCGCTCTCTGCTGACAGATCTCGCCAGCGGAGCCCTTCTCGCCAGGGCTCGCCATCTCTCTGCCGGATTCCTCTCACAGATATGCGCACTTTCCTGCATACTGCGAGGGGAATCCGCCAAAAACATGGAGAGTTCTAAGTCTGGCGAATGGCCATTCTCGCAGTTTACTGCATAGGCCCCTAAGTGTCATTATATCACTTGTTCATAGTATTAGTATTGCTAAAGGTTTAATGTTTATTTACAAAAAAATTGATTGCGTTATTAAAATTGTTAATGTTTATAATTATCATTTTTTTATTTATTTTTTTACTAGGCACAGTTATGATAACAACACAAGGTTAGATTAAATGAACATGATTAATCATAATATTTAAAGACATTTAATGAACAGTTAAAGATAAAGGGTGTACAGTATGTAACCATTACAGACCAGATTAAAATGTGAGACAACTGAAGTATTGAAAGAACATACTGTAGACCAGGGCTGCACAACACGCGGCCCGCGGGCCGCATGCGGCCCGCCTGGCCTCTCTGTGTGGCCCTCGATGAGATTTAAAAAAAAAAAAAAAACTTTGAAAAAAAAAAAAAACTTTGAAAAAAAAAAAACTTTGAAAAAAAAATGGCGCCGATTTCCTGCGGTCCCGGCGCGCATGCGCTAGGCCCGCTCCGCCCCCCCCCCTTCCCTGCTCCCAACGTGGGCCGGAGGGGGAAGCAACACGCAGCTCCTCTGCGGGCCCGCTCCCCTCCCCCTTCCCTGCTCCCAACGCGGGGCGGAAGGGGAAGCAACATGCAGCTCCTCTGCGGGCCCGCTCCCCTCCCCCTTCCCTGCTCCCCTCCCCCTTCCCTGCTCCCCTCCCCCTTCCCTGCTCCCAACGCGGGGCGGAAGGGGAAGCAACATGCAGCTCCTCTGCGGGCCCGCTTCCCTCCCCCTTCCCTGCTCCCCTCCCCCTTCCCTGCTCCCCTCCCCCTTCCCTGCTCCCAACACGGGGCGGAAGGGGAAGCAACATGCAGCTCCTCTGCGGGCCCGCTCCCCCCCCCCCCTGCTCCCAACGTGGGCCGGAGGGGGAAGTAATAATTAAATAATTCAGCTCCTCCAGCGGCCTGCTTCTCACCGCTTCCCTCCGCGGCCAGCTTCTTGCGTCCCCCACGAGCTCACCTCCCGTGCCCTCCTCCCCCCCTTCCCCCAACCCGCGCCCCCAAGCCCACCTCCCGTCCCAGGCAGCTGCCGCAGGGATATCGGGGGCAGGAGGAGCAAGCGTCCGGCGGCAACCTGCACCCACCCGGGTCAAGGTAAGTCACTGTCACTGTTAGTCACTGTCACCCAAGTCACTGTCACCCACCCACCCAGTCACTGTCACCCACCCAGTCACTGTCACCCACCCACCCACCCAGTCACTGTCAAGTCACTGTCACCCACCCACCCACCCAGTCACTGTCAAGTCACTGTCACCCACCCACCCAGTCACTGTCACCCACCCACACAGTCACTGTCACCCACCCAGTCACTGTCACCCTGTCACCCAGTCACTGTCACCCTGTCACCCAGTCACTGTCACCCACCCACCCAGTCACTGTCACCCACCCACCCAGTCACTGTCAGTGTCAGTGTCAGTGTCACTGTCACCCACCCACCCAGTCACCCACCCACCCTGTCACTGTGTCCCACCCTGTCACTCTTCCCACCCAGTCACTGTGTCCCACCCCGTCACTGTCACCCACCGAGTCACTGTCACCCACCCACCCAGTCACTGTCATAGTCACTGTCACCCACCCAGTCACTGTCACCCACCCAGTCACTGTCACCCACCCAGTCACTGTCACCCACCCAGTCACTGTCACCCACCCATCCACCCAGTCACTGTCACCCACCCAGTCACTGTCACCCACCCAGTCACTGTCACCCACCCACCCAGTCACTGTCAAGTCACTGTCACCCACCCACCCACTGTCACCCACCCACCCAGTCACTGTCACCCACCCAGTCACTGTCACCCACCCAGTCACTGTCACCCACCCAGTCACTGTCACCCACCCAGTCACTGTCACCCACCCAGTCACTGTCACCCACCCAGTCACTGTCACCCTGTCACCCAGTCACTGTCACCCACCCACCCAGTCACTGTCAGTGTAACTGTCACCCACCCACCCACCCAGTCACCCACCCAGTCACTGTGTCCCACCCAGTCACTCTTCCCACCCAGTCACTCTTCCCACCCAGTCACTGTGTCCCACCCCGTCACTGTCACCCACCCAGTCACTGTCACCCACCCACCCAGTCACTGTCACCCACCCAGTCACTGTCACCCACCCACCCAGTCACTGTCACCCACCCAGTCACTGTGTCCCACCCAGTCACTGTCACCCAGTCACTGTCACCCACCCAAGGGGGGAGAGTGATGTGAGGTGCAAGGGGGGGAGAGTGATGTGAGGTGCAAGGGGGGGAGAGTGATGTGAGGTGCAAGGGGGGGAGAGGGATGTGAGGTGCAAGGGGGGGAGAGGGATGTGAGGTGCAAGGGGGGGAGAGGGATGTGAGGTGCAAGGGGGGAGAGGGATGTGAGGTGCAAGGGGGGGGGGAGGGATGTGAGGTGCAAGGGGGGAGAGGGATGTGAGGTTCAGGGGGGGAGAGGGATGTGAGGTTCAAGGGGGGAGAGGGATGTGAGGTGCAAGGGGGGAGAGGGATGTGAGGTGCAAGGGGGGAGAGGGATGTGAGGTGCAAGGGGGAGAGGGATGTGAGGTTCAGGGGGGGAGAGGGATGTGGGGAGAGGGATGTGAGGTGCAAGGGGGGAGAGGGATGTGAGGTGCAAGGGGGAGAGGGATGTGAGGTGCAAGGGGGGAGAGGGATGTGAGGTGCAAGGGGGGAGAGGGATGTGAGGTGCAAGGGGGGAGAGGGATGTGAGGTGCAAGGGGGGAGAGGGATGTGAGGTGCAAGGGGGGAGAGGGATGTGAGGTGCAAGGGGGGAGAGGGATGTTAGGTGCAAGGGGGGAGAGGGATGTGAGGTTTAGGGGGGAGAGGGATGTGGGGTGCAAGGGAGGAGAGGGATGTGAGGTGCAAGGGGGGAGAGGGATGTGAGGTGCAAGGGGGGAGAGGGATGTGAGGTGCAAGGGGGAAGAGGGATGTGAGGTTTAGGGGGAGAGGGATGTGGGGTGCAAGGGAGGAGAGGGATGTGAGGTGCAAGGTGGGAGAGGGATGTGAGGTGCAAGAGGGGAGAGGGATGTGAGGTGCAAGGGGGAGAGGGATGTGAGGTGCAAGGGGGGAGAGGGATGTGAGGTGCAAGGGGGCAGAGGGATGTGAGGTGCAAGGGGGCAGAGGGATGTGAGCTGCAGGGGGGAGGGATGTGAGGTGCAAGGGGGCAGAGGGATGTGAGGTGCAAGGGGGCAGAGGGATGTGAGGTGCAAGGGGGCAGAGGGATGTGAGCTGCAGGGGGGAGGGATGTGAGCTGCAGGGGGTGGTGGGATGTGTGTGGTGTGTAGGGGGTATTGTGTGTTTGATGTGGAGGGGTGTATTGTGTGTGGGTGAGGGGGAGAGATGGGGGTATGAGAGATAGATGGGGAGTATCGCAATGGTTGATAGTGTTGGGTTCTGGGGGAGATATGAGGATGATGATGGGTGCTGGAGGAGAGATGATGATGATGATGATGATGATGATTTTACCCGTGCGGCCCAATTTATTTTTCCTTGGAGCAGTTCGGCCCTTCGCACTTTACGAGTTGTGCAGGCCTGCTGTAGACTGTAGTCGCTTTGAGAGTTTCTGGTAGATTGTTACAGTTATTAGGTGCATGGTAAGAGAAAGAGAAGGGATCAAATTGTTTGTTGAACTTTGGGACTGTGAACAGTCATTTGGAGTCAGATCTCAGGTGATTTGAGTTCTGCGTGGTAGGTTTGAGCAGTTTGTTCAGCTAGGTGGGTAGCTTGTCCAGAAGGTATTTGAAGGCAAGACAGAAAAAATGTACTTTGCGCCTAGAATAAAGTGATAGCCAATCTAGTTCTTTGAGCATTTTGCAGTGCTATATGTTGTAGTTACAGTACAATGAAGGACAAAGTGGCATATTGAGTTGTAGAAGGTATCTAGTTTTCTAAGGTGAGTTTGGGGTGCTGTGCCATAAACTATATCTCAATAGTCTATAATTGGCATTAGCATCTGCTGTGCAATGTGCTTTCTGACCAGCTGGTTTAGGGATTATGTGTTGCTATAAAGTACACCTGGTTTAGCATAGGTTTTGGATGTTAGAGTATCAATATGCAACCAAAATGTAAAATGGGAGTCAAACCATAGGCCAAGATATTTAAAACTAGGGACAGAGGCTAAAATGGAGTTTTGATCTGAGCTCTGTTATAGGTAGATTCAGAAAGTTAGGCTTAGTCCCAAATACCATTGTTACAGTTTCGTCAGTGTTATACGAAAAGTTTGTTTTGGGAAATCCAGTTTTATAGTCATGAAAAATCAGATTGAAGTATGTGTTCAAGGTCAGAGAGGCTAGGGCTGTGTGCATATAAGATTGTGTCCTCCGCACACATGTGCATTGAAGCTCCCTTACAAGCTGTAAGTAGATCATTATTGAAGACTGAAAGAGTAGAGGCTCCAGAACAGAGCCTTGCTGGACTCCGCAGATGACATCCAAGGGGTTAGAGTCTAAGATAGACACATATTGGGATCTACCCGATAGGTAGGACTGAAACCAGTTTAAAGTGTGATCCCCTATTCCAGAGCACTAGAGCTTGTTCAACAAGATAACATGATCAACAGTATCAAAAGCCTTTGCAAAATCTACAATATTGTACCAGTAAGTTTTCTCAGTTTTATTCCACACTGGATCTCATGGCAAACTTTTAGATGTGTAGTTACCATGGAGCGTTTTGGGTGAAAGCCAGATCAGATTTGGCTGAGGACATTTGTCTTGGTAAAGTAATAGCTTAATTGGGAGTGGACACTTTTTCCATGACTTTGGATAGTATTGGGAGAAGAGAGATTAGACTGTAGTTGGAGACCATTTTTTGTCCCCACTTTTGAAGATTGGGACAACTCTGGCAGTTTTACAGGTCTTTGGAATACGACATGTAGACAGAATAGAGTTGATTAAGGAGGCAAGTGATCTGGAATTGGCTGGGGCACAGAGTTGTAGGAACTTTGATTGCAGTAGGTCAGGTCAACATTGGCTGCCTAGTTTTAATTTGAGGAACGCTTGTGTAATCTCCTCTTCTGAAAGTTGGACAAATTGAAAATTGTAAGCATTGTCGGAAAGGAGTGTGTCTATAGGAATTCTCAGAGGTTGAGCTTCATAATTGCTGTTCAGGTTGTGCTTTGATAGTAAGGATGTAGCACACCCCAAAATAATTAATTGAATACTTTTGCTATGTCAGTAGGCTTTGTCAGAGAAGTATCATCCTCTTTGATATTAGATAGTTGTTGATAGCTAGAAGGCTGGAATACATAGTTACATAGTAGATGAGGTATAAAAAAGAGATACGTTCATCAAGTTCAACCAATGCTATATTTAGACGACAGATTCTTTACCCTATATTTGTACTTTCAGTATATTGATTCAGCGGAAAGCAAACAAAAAACCCCAGTGAAATATCATCTGATATTTCATAAGGGGAAAAAATAAATTCCATCCTGACTGCAAATATTGGCAATAAGATTAATCCCTGGATCAACATTCTTCCCATATTGTTGATTACTTTCCAGAAGTTTGCTGAATTTGATTAATTTTGGTGAATAAAATATGTGATATGATTCATATATGTGTGTGATTGGTTGTGGAAAGTGAGCGACCCAGTCAGGAAAACAACATGTGAATAAAAAACATATACAAACAATTATTGTGCAGTATTGTGATTCAATAATAAAGAAATATACGTGAATCTTAGCTCTGGGGGAGAACCTACTTACAGCAATATGTAGGGTAAATTAGCTTTTCTCTGACATTGTCAGATAGTGATATAGTAGTGAGGTTTTCTTTGGGTAGAACTTTAATCCCCTCTTGATCTTCCCTTCTGAGGGTTACTTCATGGATGGTATAACTCGGTTTCCCATAGAATATATATAAAAGAAGAGCAGAAGAAACGGCCAATAGTATAGCTTGCAAAGAACAGAGTTTTATGATCAATGAAGTTGTAGGACATGTACTCACATTCAGTACACAAATATCAGACACATAAAGGTATCTTTTGCGCTCTGTGCGCCTGCTGTGCTGTCTCCCCGTCCTCCTCTGTTCCTAGTGCTGCCGTCGCCCGATGGCGTCTGACGTCACTTCCGGGTGGTATCTGGTCGCATCAGATGGTGATAGACTGCGAGGCGCCGAGAGGGGGATCACTGGAGAGCACAAACGTCTGGAGTCGATTTATATATTAATAAAACGGATAAAACGGATAAACCCCCAGGCTGTACACACATGCAGGCTGGCTGATCAAGAGAGAGTACTGAAACCCTGAAATAAGATTACTGCTGTAAGGAATTTATCCGTTTTATTAATATATAAATCGACTCCAGACGTTTGTGCTCTCCAGTGATCCCCCTCTCGGCGCCTCGCAGTCTATCACCATCTGATGCGACCAGATACCACCCGGAAGTGACGTCAGACGCCATCGGGCGACGGCAGCACTAGGAACAGAGGAGGACGGGGAGACAGCACAGCAGGCGCACAGAGCGCAAAAGATACCTTTATGTGTCTGATATTTGTGTACTGAATGTGAGTACATGTCCTACAACTTCATTGATCATAAAACTCTGTTCTTTGCAAGCTATACTATTGGCCGTTTCTTCTGCTCTTCTTTTATATATATTCTATGGGAAACCGAGTTATACCATCCATGAAGTAACCCTCAGAAGGGAAGATCAAGAGGGGATTAAAGTTCTACCCAAAGAAAACCTCACTACTATATCACTATCTGACAATGTCAGAGAAAAGCTAATTTACCCTACATATTGCTGTAAGTAGGTTCTCCCCCAGAGCTAAGATTCACGTATATTAATTTATTATTGAATCACAATACTGCACAATAATTGTTTGTATATGTTTTTTATTCACATGTTGTTTTCCTGACTGGGTCGCTCACTTTCCACAACCAATCACGACTGTACTTGTGGGAAATCCGAGCATATTTCCCTGGAAGGTTTGAGAAGTACCCTGTCGGGTAACATCATTTAATTGCACTGTATTACACTCTACAATTTATTAGAAAGCTGTGGCGCCTAGGCAAGTCATTTAGTATAATGATTCATATATGTAACATGTGAAGCATATAGGAAATATAGGAAAAATATGCATGTATGAAATACATATGTCCTTTTCACTTCAGTCAGTATTATAATTGTTCTTGGTCATATAATGGTGCAAATGTAATGTAATTGTTGTTCACATTGCTAATGTCAAAGATAAAGTTGCCATAGCTTGTGGCTTCTAACAATTACTGCTGCTATTGCTGGGCAGGGAGCTAATTATGGTCTAAAACCATCTTGTCACAATCAGTGACTATGGGCCTCATGCACTAAGCGCTGAATAAATGCAATCGCAAAGTGTTCCCTATCGGCATGATTTTGGCGATTTGCCCTCGCAGTATTCAGTAAGACGCCGAATCCATGCCGATCCCTACCGAATCACTGCGAAATCAAAATGCAGATGAGCCGGTGATAAAACAGCCTGGCTCCCGATAACCTGGCGATAGGCCGTTTCTGCCGATATGTGTTTGCAGCAGAGATAGACCCGCCGCTCTCTCTGCGTAAACATCGGCAAAATAAAAACATATCAAAACAACTTTTACTCATAGTGTACATGTGCAGGGGGTCTCCGGAGCTGAACCGCATTGGTTTCAGGTCCGGGGACCCCCTGCTTCCCGAGATAAAGGCCCCTTTATGAGGTCCATCTGCATTTAAATGTCCCGATCACGTGACCGTGGAATGTAAACAAAGCAGAGGGATACCGGCACCCCCTAAAGTGGCCTGTATCTCGGGAAGCAGGGGGTCCCCGGACCTAAAACCAAAGCGGTTCAGCTCCGGAGACCCTCTGCACATCTACACTATGAATAAAACACACCTATAAATAAACAATCATTCCTTACTTTAGTGGCTATCCGCTATGGTAATTAAGCAGCCTTAATGTATTTTTAAAAATATTGTGCGGGAGCAAGGGGGCCCCTGAGCTGAACCACATTGATTTTTGGCTCACGGACCCCCTGCTTCCTGAGTTACAGGCCCCGGTAAGGGGCATCGGGTTCCAGTGTCGCTGCCATCTTCATAGAGACCACGTCGCGTCTTGGACGCTATAAAGATGGCGGCGACACTTGGAACCGATGCCCCAAACCGGGGGCCTGTAACTCAGGAAGCAGGGGGTCCCTGAGCCACAAATCAATGCGGTTCAGCTCAGGGGACCCCCTGCTCCCGCACAATATTAGAGAGAGAGAGAGATACACACACATGATGAACCAATATACAAATAAATGTAGAAGGGTTATCAGAAACATGCTGTACTACAAATACCACTTCTCCATACAGACACAGTACAATAAAATCAATTTCCTTAAAAAATCCAATCTCATCTTCCAATCAAAAGCCTCAAATGCCAATCAAAAGCCTCAAATCACACTCAAAACATTGTATACATGATGCATACAATCTATGCACCATGTACATTCTGCAAATGAATGTTAACAATAACATATTCCAAACAAAATACCAATACATCCAAACAAGTATACTATTTAAACCAATCCAGTAACCATAAATCAATTAGCATTCATTAATTAAATCAGTAAAAAATTTAAATTCCATCCATGACAATTAACCAATTAACTAATTCAATCGTTGAACAGAACAAGTTATCCTCAGACAAAATATATGTACCAAAAATAATACAACATACAAAAGCAAGCCTCACCCTGACCTAAAGTACACCATACAATAGCAAAAATTACATCTATCTAATTTTAAAATACATGACACAAACATTTATGCATAGCCAAAAACATTTTAAACACAGCATAACAAGCTTTTAAAACAACATAATTTCTTACCCTGTATGTATATATCGATATAGACATACATACATACATACATTCACACAAGAAATTATATACCAAAAAAAAAAAAAAACACATGTAAAAAACCTAAAAAAAAATGAACAAGTTAAATAAAATACATTTCTTTTGTTCACTTACCATTACTTGACCCACTCACCGACTCCCGTTGAACAGCTTCCTCTCGAACCAATCCACGCACAGGAACCCATAAAATAATTAACCATAAAAGAATAAACATTAAAATTAAAAAACAAATCAATCCACGGGTCTTCTATTTGTAATCCATCTTCATTCTTCTTTCTTGTATCTTCTTCCGGTCTCTTCCGGGGTCTTCTTGTCTTCTTCGGTCACGCCCTGGTCTTCTTCTTCTGTAGGAGGTCCTTCCTCCTCGGTGTCTGCCTTAAAAATGAGACGACAAAGGCTTTTAAAGGCCTATGATGTAACATTTTCGTCATATGGTTCCCACGGCCCTAATTGGGCCGTGAAAACCATGTGTTTTGGCCGATAAAAAAAAAATGATGACGTCATTTAAAGGCAATGAAAGCACAGCCAATCAGAATGGCTGTGCTTCAATTACCTTTAAGAAGACGTCATGAAAAGAAAGATGGCCAGCCTCACATGGTACGGTAGCCAATCAGAGCGTGGGAACTCCATCCCAACTCTGATTGGCTCTAGTATACCATGTGACAGAGGCTTGGGGGAGAACGGATGTGACGTCATTGAAAACCTGTCACATGGTACTAGAGAAAGGTCCCACTGGGGGACCGAAACATCGGTTTATGTGTCTTTTTCAATACAAAAACCAGAGTGCTGTCTCCTGATCTCGTGCTTCAAACGGTATCGTATGATTTATTATTGCTTTATGGGACAAGCACCCAATTTTTTCTACTTGCAAGTGGAGTGCCGGCTGCTTCTGTGGATTATATATATATATATATATATATATATATATATATATATATATATATATATATATATATATATATATATATATGTGTATATATATAGTTGCATGATGAAACCACTGTACAAATGAATGGGTGAAGGGTGGGTATCGGGCCAGTGTGGCTTAAAACCTTAATTACCTATGCGGTTATTATCCGATAAGGTGTTTAAGGGGTTAATTGATATCTATAAAAAGAGAGAAAAGTTGCGCCAAAAAAGAATTAGCCTACTGTTCAATATATGGCTCCTGTCCTTGGCACAAAGCAGTTCCGCAGCCTGAGTCTCTCAGAGGTGATTCACCAACCTCTGTGTGGATACTGGTAGAAAAAAGGGGGGTCCTCCGGCGCGTTACTCTGCTTGTGGCTCCACGGCGTTTAAGGCATATAAGTGAGGGAGAGAAGAGAGGGGACCACAGTAAGGGACCAATACAGTGATTATACACAGCTCTTCGTTTGATTGGGGAGGGAGGGGGGGGGGGGGGAGTAGGGGTGTTGGGGGATCAATAGAGATTGAACGATACTGCTACATAAAGGAGACACACTTACATCAAAAATATCTAATATCTTGAATTCTTCTACTCTTCTCCTTATATAGCTGCGTGTTGTTGAGGGTGAGGAAAGACCTCCTGGTATCCTCCTTAGCAAAAAATAAAGGGAAAAAATAGTGCAATACAGTTTATTAACAATGGAAAAAAAAAAGAGATTGAACACTTACAAGCGGCCGATAATTTCAGGCATAGAGAGGAGATGCTGCCAGACTCCACAACGGATCCCTTCCTGGGTTGGGCTGCTTTGTCCTGGCTGTTTCCCTGTTGGCAGATGGTTGCTGTGTTGATCTTCACTTCGGGTGGCTGGGATTGAGAGTTTCCAAAAGCCCGTGCACAGGCTATGTCCTCCTCAAAAACGGCCTGTCCCTCAGCATACACAGCATACAGATTTCAGCTCCCTGCTCCGGTGCGCATGCGCATGCGCAGACGGCGGGATCGCCGAGCCAGATAGTACAGGGGAGTCAAGTCCTCACTACGGTGGCTTGTAATGGCCAAAAAACGTCAAACGCGTTTCGCCAATGCTTCCTCAGTGACGTGTATAGGCAAAGGGTAGCAGCAGTCTTATATACACTGTAGAATCGTCAGTTTAACTCCAAGGGTGCTGGTTTGACTCATAACATAGGTGTGGGTCCTTAAACTCAATTGCTCTTACTTTGTTGACTTAGTGTCATGATACAAATTATACATGGTGATTAAATAATTAAATACAGCATGGTTAAGAACAAATGGCATGCCTAAAAAACTTTAATGGTGGCAAGCCTTTTGTGTGGATACTATTTAATTAAAAACAAGGTAGATAAGATGGATAATTAGGAAGGGGAGATAGTTTACTTATTGGCTAAATATTCTTAAATTGTAATTAAAATATAAGTTAATGTTGCTTTAAAATATTTGGATAAAACCTAAATTTGGTATTTAAAAAGATGTTGATCTAAAATATGGGTATTACCAATGAATCCAATATGCTATGACTCATGGAGAAGAAAGAGATCTTAGAGATGCCATTTGTTTCTCTTTCTTCTCCATGAGTCATAGCATATTGGATTCATTGGTAATACCCATATTTTAGATCAACATCTTTTTAAATACCAAATTTAGGTTTTATCCAAATATTTTAAAGCAACATTAACTTATATTTTAATTACAATTTAAGAATATTTAGCCAATAAGTAAACTATCTCCCCTTCCTAATTATCCATCTTATCTACCTTGTTTTTAATTAAATAGTATCCACACAAAAGGCTTGCCACCATTAAAGTTTTTTAGGCATGCCATTTGTTCTTAACCATGCTGTATTTAATTATTTAATCACCATGTATAATTTGTATCACGACACTAAGTCAACAAAGTAAGAGCAATTGAGTTTAAGGACCCACACCTATGTTATGAGTCAAACCAGCACCCTTGGAGTTAAACTGACGATTCTACAGTGTATTTAAGACTGCTGCTACCCTTTGCCTATACACGTCACTGAGGAAGCATTGGCGAAACGCGTTTGACGTTTTTTGGCCATTACAAGCCACCGTAGTGAGGACTTGACTCCCCTGTACTATCTGGCTCGGCGATCCCGCCGTCTGCGCATGCGCATGCGCACCGGAGCAGGGAGCTGAAATCTGTATGCTGTGTATGCTGAGGGACAGGCCGTTTTTGAGGAGGACATAGCCTGTGCACGGGCTTTTGGAAACTCTCAATCCCAGCCACCCGAAGTGAAGATCAACACAGCAACCATCTGCCAACAGGGAAACAGCCAGGACAAAGCAGCCCAACCCAGGAAGGGATCCGTTGTGGAGTCTGGCAGCATCTCCTCTCTATGCCTGAAATTATCGGCCGCTTGTAAGTGTTCAATCTCTTTTTTTTTTCCATTGTTAATAAACTGTATTGCACTATTTTTTCCCTTTATTTTTTGCTAAGGAGGATACCAGGAGGTCTTTCCTCACCCTCAACAACACGCAGCTATATAAGGAGAAGAGTAGAAGAATTCAAGATATTAGATATTTTTGATGTAAGTGTGTCTCCTTTATGTAGCAGTATCGTTCAATCTCTATTGATCCCCCAACACCCCTACTCCCCCCCCTCCCTCCCTCCCCAATCAAACGAAGAGCTGTGTATAATCACTGTATTGGTCCCTTACTGTGGTCCCCTCTCTTCTCTCCCTCACTTATATGCCTTAAACGCCGTGGAGCCACAAGCAGAGTAACGCGCCGGAGGACCCCCCTTTTTTCTACCGTTAATTGATATCTGAATGTAATTGCAATGTATTGGCTATGTATTGGCTATGTATTTTGTGGGCAACGAAAGACAAGGATTTTGCTGGTGACGGGGGCTTCTTATTGATGAGGTCAGTAGTACTTTATTTATTTTAATATGCTAGTTAATGTGTTTAATAGTGGGCAAATAATCTATTATCCCTATCTGGATAATAGTTATTTTGCACATTATTGTACTGTAGGTATTGGGGGAGGGGGATGTATGTATTGAATGTATAGGTCAGGTTTATTTATTTTACATTCAGGGTTGGTTCCTTGGTTCTGCGTGAGACCTCTGGAAACTACCTGAGGTATCCTCTGGTATCTCACCGGTACCAGGCTGCGTGGTCCACGGGTGACACCTGCGGGGAAGAACTGGTGGCCCCACATCTGTGGGGGCACCGCGGACCCGTAGTGTGCGGGGAAGAACCAGTGGCTCCACATCCGTGGGGGCACCGCGGACCCGTAGTGAGCACCCGTGAGTCCCCAGACCCCCGTGAGAACCACCCGAGGCCCCTCAGACACCTGTGGGTCTGACCCGGGGCTCCCAGACATCTGCGGGCCTACCGTAGGGACCCAATTGTGGCCCATGGTGTCTCGGGGAGACCACCTGGGGGCCATGGCGCTTGGCGGGACCCACCAACAGGTCTCCAGAACCTGTATGAAACAAGTTGTTGGTACCCTGTAGGTCTGTCAGGTGACGGGTTATGTATTTAATAAATAGAATGATGTTTATTGTGGGGCTGTGTATTGTTTTAATTGTGGGTACTGGGGGTGGGGGGGTATTGGCCCCAAGGGTATGGGGGTAGGCCTCCCTTGTGGGTAGTGGGTGAGGGTGGTTAGGCCTCACGGGGTGGGGGGTTAGTGGGGGAGGGGATGTAGGCCTCCTGAGAGGTGGGGGAGGGTGGGTTAACCCCTTAATGACTGTAGCGGTTAATAACCGCTATGGTGATTAAGGGGTTTGGGGACATTACATTGAATGTTTTTATTCTTGTTTCTGTTTTGCAGCAGCACGGGGGCATGGGCAGGATGAAGATGAGGATGGCCTTCATCGTGGCAGCCGGACAAGGGTGAGTGCTTTATGTATTTAATGTATTTAATGTATTTAATGTATTAATTGTTCTTTATGTATTTTAAATGGACAAATGCACTATTATCCATTTGTGGATAATAGTAATTTTGCCCATTACTATACTGTATGTGTTAGGGGGGGGGGGGTTATTTCTTTATAAGTATGTATGTGTTTTGACATTAATTGGGGGGGGCACAGAATTGGTACTGCAGGCCTGCGGGTAACACCCGAGGGCCCCCGCCGGCCTCTAGTATCATTGATGTGCATATATGTGTATGTTAGGGGGTATAGGGGTTGTTGGGGTAATATATATATATATATTTATTTATTTATTTATTTTTATTTATTTATTTAGTGTGGGGCTGTTGTTTGTGTATTTTTTTTATTGTGGCTAGCGGGGGTGGGTGATGTGGGTTTTAGCCCCAACGGTGGTTTTTTAGGGATTGCGGGTGGGTAGCGGGAGGGCTTAACCCCTTCATGACCGTAGCGGTATTAACTTCTACGGTCGTGAAGGGGTTAAGTGCATCCGCAACCCCCCCGCAATCCCTAAACAACCACCAAGGGCCAAATACCCCCTTCACCCACCCCCGCTACCCACAATAAACCTGGCACGGCTGATTAACCCCTTCATTGCCTTAGCGGTTAGCCGCTAAGGTAATGAAGTGGGCTTTACATGCATTTTTCCTGCCTCGGATGCATGCCGGGGGGCTTCGGTGCTGGTATTAATGGTATCAGCTCCGGAGACCCCGGCATCAATCACAGCCAAGAAAAAGGCCTGATTTTTTCTAAGTGTCGACCTTACCGATGCTTATACACCACCACGAATTGGCGAAAACATGTCTTTTCGAGAGTGCCGATCAGCACCGATAAGCACCGATAACATGATCGGGGCTACTAGAATACAGCCGATTTTAAAAAGTGGCGAAAGGTGCCAAAAAGTGGCTTGATGCCGATAATTTTTTATCGGGAAGAAAAAATGCCGATTTTGGCAACTTATCAGTGCTTACTGAATCGCAAAGGCTTTTTGTGGCGATAAAACGCTTTTCGGCGCTTAGTGCATGAGGCCCTATGTTTACTTGATTAGCCATTTGAACTAATAGAAGTACAAGTTATGTTGTCGTGAATTGCGGTGATAATTATTATCATATTAATAATATTCATGCTTACAATCAACATGATTAGCATCCTATCCATCCACCTAATTACTTAATTCAGCTTTGCTGAATAATTACAGACTGTCAGGCTTATGCAGAGAGGATAGAGAAAGGAAATAGCGCCATCTTTTGGCGAAAATACGCAGGCGAGAAGCTTGTCCTGGCGAGACCATGGCGGGCAATTCAAATTCGCCAGACATGTTGCGAGAAGCGTGATTTCGCCAATGCTGAAACACGCAGGATTCCAGTAGCTCCGGTGCGCATGTACGCGCCAATCGGAGCTACTAAATGGCGCGTTCAGGGGAAATTTTGCCCGCCAACAAAAGTTGGCTTTATTGTGGGCAAATACAGCGCGCCCTTACATGGCGTGAAACTCGCCTAAATAGCAATTTAAAGCACACCGCGCTAACGGAGTACTCTGCATAGGACCAAATTTATTGCCAATCCTGAGGCGAATTTCAGCATTTCTGGGAGGTACCTCTCTGCATAAGCCCCTGTAATAAAATCTATGTTGGAGACCTTTTATGCTTCCCTCTCCAAAATGCTTTTGGAATTCCATTCTCACAGGTCCAAACTAATATCTCTTGTTTACTATCTCACATCCCATTTCTCTCACTGTATTATCTACAATAATTCTTTCTTCAGTTTTGCTTCCTACCTAATGGACAAACATGTACTGTACAGAAAGGAAGACTAATGTTAGAATAAATGTTTGAGTATAATGTGAGTTATTTTTGTCAATTATTCCTTGCTTGCGCATTTCAGAATGTTGGAAAAGAGCATTTAGGGCCTCATTCAGAGAAGGTTGATAAAAATTATCGCCAGGGCATTTAAATGCCATTTTTTGGGGGTTGCTATCACGGTATTCAGAAAGCCTCGATTACCTGTGAAAGCAAATTCCCAAAATGGGCGAGTTGCTGCCAGCGAGAGCATCAAGCCTCTGAAAAGGCCTAAACCGGCGATTCATTTCTGCTGCAAAGAGAGCGGCTCTGAGAGAGCCGCCTCTCACAGCGGAAATGTCGCCCGAAAATTATTTATTTTAATATAAATTTCTTTCATAGTGTAGATGTGCAGGGGGTCTCCGGAGCTGAACCGCATTGGTTTCAGGTCCAGGGACCCCTGCTTCCCGAGATACAGGCACCTTTATGGGGTGCCGGTATCTCCTATGCAAGGAAATGTCCCCTGCACATCTACTCTATGAAAGAAATTTATATTTAAAAACATTTTAATAAACATCAATAAACGCCCCCCCTCCGCCCAAACCCATACAGTACAGTAATGGGCAAAATAACTATTATCCAGATATGGATAATAGATTATTTGCCCATTATTAAACACTGCATTAGCATACATAAATAAAGTAAATAAATACAGTTATACTTACCACAACATCAGGTCCCTCTGTCCTCCGTAGCAAGAAAGCATATACAGTACATAATAAAGACATTCTACTGGCCCCTAACCCCTTAATCACCTTAGCGGTTACTAACCGCTATAGTCATTAAGGGGTTAACCCAACTTGACCCGATACAAACCCGGGAGGCCTAAGCACCCACCCCTGACTGACTATACCATCCCTGTTCCAATTGAGTAGTATAGTGGTACATCATACCCATATAATAATAATATGGGCATGATAAGCCTCTATAGCACTCAATGGGCACCTAATTACAATACATTAATACACAAGAGAACAAAAAGGGGTACCGGCGCCTTGAATGTCCAAATGGAATATAGTCCTAGAAATTCCAGACAGAAGGATGGCCGGCGTCACATGGTATTTCAGCCAATCAGATGGTGGGAACCAATTCCACACTCTGATTGGCTGAAATACCATGTTACGCCGGACATCTTGGATTTAGTGACGTCATCTTAAAGGCAAATGAAGCACAGCCATTCTGATTGGCTGGCATCATTCCCTTTAAGTGACGTCATTTAAAACATTTTTTTTAAATCGGAACATGGTTTTAACAGCCAATCAGGTGGCTGTTAACCATTTTGAGGCTAAATGTGATGTCACAAGCCCTATTTAAAGCCGTGACGCCTCATTTGTGCCCAAGAAGATGACGAGACAACATCGGTTGGGATTTACCATGTGGTTTTTTGGATTGACAGATGAAGATAGAAGATAAAGAAGATCAAGAAATTGTGACAGATGAAGATAGAAGAAGGTGATTAAAGAAAGAAAAAAGAAGATTTGGGTACCTGATCCGGATCTTCATGGCGGATGGCATCGGATGCTGTTGGAGGCCTCCAAAGTACGTGAGCTTCCTGTTTCCCTGGGAGTCGGAGGGCCACCGCTTCTAATGGCAATTAATATATTGAATGTTTGTAAATGTCTCTTTTTACAGGTTTTTTCATTGGATGTGTTTTTGTTTTTTTGGGGGGAGGCACATTGACTGATAATATATTAATCTGTACCACTTTAGGGTAAAGATTAATACATTATTATGACAATATTTGGGGGGCATTTCTGGCTTGGTATTGCTGTTGGTTTTTTTTTCATTTCAGTTTAATATGTGGATGTGATTGTTTGTTTGTTTTCCTGCTTAATGGTAATACAATGTTTGCGATTGGTATTCGTTTTTAGTTAATGTTGTATTATGTTAGCTAATGCGTTTTATGATTATTTCAGATATTGTTTGAATTTCTTTCTTTGTATTTTAATGTTTACATTAATTCATGAATGTTGTAGTAATTAATTGATTTGATTGGTTAGTGTTACTATTAATTTTGAGTTGGTTTAGTAATAATGGAGTTGGATTGGTTACTTTATAAAATAATTCGGAGTTGTTTTAGGAATTAATTGTTTTGATTGGTTAATGGTTTAATTAATTCATTGTTGATGTTGTTATTGCTTGTATTCATTGGATTAGCTGGCTACTGTTTTTATTTAATAAAGTGTGTTTTTTTGGAGTTTAGTTATGTTTTATTATTGTGTGTCTTGTGTATTAATGTATTGTAATTAGGGTGCCCATTGAGTGCTATAGAGGCTTATCATGCCCATATTATTATTATATGGGTATGATGTACCACTATACTACTCAATGGGTACAGGGTGGGTATAGTCAGTCCGGGGTGGGTGCTTAGGCCTCACGGATGGGTGAAGGGGGTATTAGCCCTAAGGATGGGTGTCTAGACCTTGCGGGTGGGTAGCGGTTGGGTTAACACCTTTATTACCTTAGCGGTATTATTCGCTAAGGTAATAAAGGGCTTAAGTCCCCCCGCAACCCCCCCACAAGGCCTAAACAGCCACTAAGGGCCACATTCCCCCTTCAACCACCCTTGCTAGCCACAGTAAGCCTGGCATGGGTGTTAACCCCTTCATTGCCTTAGCGGTTAGCCGCTAAGGTAATGAAGTTGCTGTAAATGCATTTTTCCTGCATCGGATGCATGCCGGAGGGCTCTGGTGGTTATATTAATGGCTATCAGCTCCAGAGACCCCCGGCATCAATCCGAGGCAGGAAAAAGTCCCGACACATCGCAGCTCATTGAGGCATCTCCCCACCAATTTACCTAAATTTTGAGGTGAATTGGATTTGGGGAGAAGATCGCCTTTTAGGGCTGCGATAGGCGGCGACAAACGACTCGCGGGTCATAGAATCGCACACGTTTATGATCCTTCCGAAAATGGTCGATAAGCGGCTGATCGACGCTCAATTGTTGATTTTCTTTGGATCATAAGATTTTGCGATTCAGGCCGTTATCGACCACTTATCGAGGCTTACTGAATACGAGTAGCCATTTTGGTCGATAAGTGCTCGATAAGGGCCTTATCGAGGCTTTCTGAATGAGGTCCTTAGTATCATATGTCTCATATTACTAATCAAGTGAAATCGCTGAGATATACAGTACATTGAAATTCCTAAATCATTTAGAGGGCATATAATGTTCCTAAAGCTGAAAACAACGTCAAGGAAACAATATGTCAGCCACACACTAAATGCATCCAGAGATGCTTATTGCTTTGCCAGAATAATATCTTGTGTGCTAAATAGTCTTGGAATGTAATATAATGGCAAAAAATGCTGACTGAATTCATCTTATGTGTCTTCTTCCTACACTGAATAAGATCAATTTCAGCTTGTGGAAAGGAAAATTGAAGTCAACAGAGAAACAATTGTAGCCTTGGCACTCATCACAGTGCTATACAATCCAATCGATTTAACAGAAAGAAAAATAGCTTTGCCATGTGGCACATTCTTCTAACTTATGTACTTGTGTGTGTAACCTCAGATATTTCAGAGCAGGGGTCTTACACATTTGATTTATGTATACTTTGTTATACAAACACATGGAAATAACCTTAAACACACTGAGTGCCTTTTGTAGAATGGTTTACAATGCCAGAATTATACTGTAATTAAGAATAGCAACAAACCTATACCTTTGTAAAAAACAAACAAATTAAAAGGGTGTATTGGTAAATGTTTGTAATGTAAGTATTCCAGATTTTTTTTTTTTACAGGTATTAAATAACAAACATGTATTGCAGGACTTTGTGCAAACAGTTTGATTGTTTTCTTATGTCAATTTTAATGTAAGTTATTTAATTTGCATTGTATTAAAAAAAAAATCTAATGGTACACTATGTCCTCAATTCATGGTTTACCTGTGTAATATATTGAAATACTGTATATTGATTAAAATGTATTGAAATTACTACAGTAGTTAATCTTAGTCACCTTAGTTCTGATTCCAAAAGACTGTTCATGGTCCCAAGGTTCAACAAGGAATCCGGTTGCTCCTCCTTCTCTTACCGTGCACCTCATGAATGGAACAACCTACCAGAGACTCAAACTGCTTCCAGTACCAGTCATTTCAAGACTTCAGTTCTCTCATATTTTAATCTTGTCCTGTAACTGTTTCATAACCCTATAATCATACGTTATCTCTAACTGTCCTGAAATGTTTGTAAATTGAATGTATAAACTCTGTTCATTTAATGTAACCATGTATTGTCATTTAAACTCTGTGCCCAGGACATACTTGAAAATGACAGATAACTCTCAATGTATTATTTCCAGGTAAAACTTTCTTTTATAAATAAAACTTTTGGGATTGCTTGCAATGTGTTTTCGTCAGCCTTGCATTCTGCAATTGTTATTGCCCTAGACTACAGAACTTGCATAGCAAAGCTGAATTCATTAAGAACCTCTTCAGCCTACATCTGCATTGCCCCAAAGGGGGTCTTTGATGACAGATGCAGCCAGGCCCCCCTTACCTCCTGGTTCACAAGGGGGGGTGACTGCTGAAGGCGCGCGTGGGTGCCGCTGGTGTTGGGGGCGGACCCACTGAGAAGTGGGGATCAACTCTGGTAGATGTGTAGGTGGTTAGGGAGCTGCTCCGGCGCTCCGGAGCTCTGCGGCAGAACGCCGATAGGGTGCCGCCATTTTGAATGCGCGCGCATGCGCACTGAAGCCGATGTGCATGTGCAGTATGGCCACGAGCGGCAGCCATGTTAAGAATAGGGCTCTGCAAGGGTCTACAGTTCCCAGCAGCCTTAGGGGCTGTAGGCCACATGGCATAGCACAGCCAATAGGGCTGCTAGGTTCCCTGATACATTTGGCGCACTCAAAGGGACCACGCCAGTCGGAGACCAGGAGGCAACCGGAGAGGTAGTGTCCATGGAGTAGTGCTTCCCAGGACAAGCCCTAGCATTGCCCCGTAGGCCCCAGTTAGGCCCCGACCACATGTAGCTTGTGGCTGCTGCATGGAAGGCCCCTAGATAATGACACTATTCTTAGTGTCAGGGACACAGTGACTAATGCCACATGGTGACTGGGCCTGGGACCAGACCACAATCGCAGTAAGAGACACGCCAGCGGGAGTTCACCCCATGCAGAGGCGGACATCTTTGTTGGATCAGACGTATCCTTGTATCATCTGGCGGTACCCGGGTACTTGAGTGCCCAGGAAGATATCTTCATTTACGTGCACCAACGGCCACACGCACATGGTAGCGCTACCACACACACCTTGGGAGGGCTGGACTCAGTGGACACTGGGTGGTTTGGTGCCCAGGGCACCATAGTACTTTGGGGGTCTCACCAGAGTGGCATTATTTTGTTGGGGGTACAGCACTGCTAAGTTATATGTTATCAGTAAAGATAAGTTGTTATATCACGTGTGTGTATATTAATTCTTTACTGTGTTTTCCTGGGATGGGGTTATCCAACTGCGCTTTGATACCTCCCAAGTGGAGGCTCTGTCATCAGATCGACTGTAATCACTCCAGGTTCCCTGCAGGGGAGGTTCAGGCCTCCTGTGAGCCAATCAGGTAACGCACCACACATAGTTTCCCTGGACACGGGGGAAGGGGGCAACACAGTCAAAGGGTGACAGCGGTTTGCTGCCATTCGATGATGTTACAGCTGCTCTGTTATAATTCCAAAACACACCAACCTTCTCATCCATCTGTACCCCATCTTTCCACTTACCATTCTAAGGCTAACATTTTAATCTGGTCTGTAACTGTTCTGTAATCTGGTCTGTAACTGATATATTATCTTTAACTGTTCGTGTAATGTCTGTAAATATGGCGCCTAGAGCTTTTGAATGTTATAATAGGACTATTTTATTATAAGTCCCCCTGCATGGGAACATCTTCATACAGTCACAAATAAATACAGGCTGTTGTACCTTTTAACATTTTCTCATTCATCACGTACAATTCTCTTCTTTTGTATAGAATTCTAGATAACACTCCTCACTTTACATACTGTATGACTCCTGTTAACATCCCAGCCTTTGAGCGTGTGTGTGGCCCTCGATGGATGGAACATTCCTTTAACGTCTTGACTGATCCTGCCCTGTTATAGATTCTCACTTGTCACTATCCATCCTTTATAGGAAGAGACAGACATTTACATTCTTAAAGTCAGAAGGGACGGAGGCATCATATCAGAATTATATGAAATGTAACAAAAGTTGCAAAAGGGCAACCAAATTATCAAAAATAGTTAATGAAAAAAGGATTGTAAGATCAACCCCAAAAAGTTCTTTACGGTAAGTACCTTAATGACAAAAAAAATAGAAAACAAAATATAGGACCCTTTTAGTGTGAGATGGGCAGGCAAATTATTGGAGATAAGGAAAAAAAATAGAGATATTAAACAATTATTGCCTCTGTATTTACCAGGGAAGAATCAATTGCAATAGTAGTGCCGCAGGAGGAAGCCATAACTTCTATATTAACAAACAATTGGTTAACTGAGGAAGAAGTTCATAGGCCGCTTGATAAAATGAAAGTAAATAATGCACCTGGCCCCGATAGCATACATCCAAGAGTTCTCACGGAGTTAAGTTCAGTAATAGCTAAACTATTACATTTAATATTCCAGGACTCAATTTCCACAGGCTCAGTACCACAAGATTGGCGTAAAGCAGATATGCTGCCTATATTTAAAAAGGGAGCTACAGCAGATCAGAACCGGGGAATTATAGACCTGTAAGCCTGACTTCAATAGTGGGGTAACTACTTGAAGGTTTAATACGGGATAATATTCAGGAATACCTAATGGAAACAAAATTATTAGAAATAGTCAGCATGGATTTATGAAAAATAGGTCCTGCCAAACTAATCTTAATAGTTTCTTTGAGGAGGTAAGTAAGAATTTAGACCAGGGTAATGCAGTTGATGTGGTCTACTTTGATTTTGCAAAGGCTTTTGATATTGTTCTACACACGAGATTAGTGTACAAAATGAAGCAAATTGGATTCAGTAAAAATCTGGTTGAAGGATAGACAGCAGAGAGTTGTCGCACATTTAAAATGTTCAGGTTGGGCTAAAGTTGTGAGTGGAATACCTCAAGGTTCGGTACTCGGACCACTGCTTTTTAACTTATTTATTAATGACCTTGAGGTTGACATAGAGATGAAAGTTTTAATCTTTGCTGATGACACTATAATTGTGAAAGGTAGTAGAACCAGAGCAGGATATAATTTATCTCCAGAAGGACTTGGTTAAACTGGAGACTTGGGCAGATAAATGGAAAATGATGTTTAATACAGATAGATGTAATGATATGCCTTTGGGAAACAAGAAAAAATAGTCAATTTACACATTAAATGGGAATAAATTGAGAATCTTTGATGGAGAAGGATTTAGGAGTGCTTGTAGACAGCAGGCTTAGCAATAATGCACAATGTCATGAAGTAGCTGCAAAGTCAAACAAGATCTTATCTTGCATTAAGTGGGGAATGGATGGAAGAGAAGTAAACATAATTATGGCCTTTATAATGCATTAGTAAGACCACACCTTGAATATGGAGTACAGTTTTGATCACCACTCCATTAAGAAGACATGATGGAATTAAAAAATAGTGTAGAGAAGAGGCACCAAATCAATAAAGGCAATGGGAATTAATAAATGTGAATTTTGAGGCGAGGCTAGCTAAATAAGATTTGTTTACATTAGAAATGAGACGTCTAAGAGGGGATATGATAACTATATACAAATATATTTAGGGACAATAAAAGGAGCTTTCAAAAGAACTATGTATCCCAAGGGCAGTACAAAGGACCCAGGGTCATTCATTATGGTTGTGGGAAAGTAGATTTCACAAGCAACAAAGGAAAGGGTTCTTTACAGAAAAGGCAGTTAAAATGTGGAATTCATTACACATGGAGACTGTGGTGACAGATGCAACAGATATCTTCAAAAAAAAAGTTAGACATCTTTTTAGAAAGGAAAGGTATACAGGGATATAGCAAATAAGTAAACATGGGAAGGATCTTGATCCAGTCAGTAATCTGATTGCCAATATTTGAAGTAAGGAAGGAATGTATTTTTACCGTTATTTGCTTTCCTCTGGAAAAATACTGTAAATACCAATATTTCATCTAAAATTGTCATAGGTTGAACTTAATGAAAATACTGTATGTCTTTTTTGTCTTTTTTCTACCTCATCTACTATGTAAGTTTGTCAGATAGAAACATACCCATTTTTACGCATAAAGGAAATAAGTGAAAGTGTTACTTTAAGAGACATTACTTTTTGTAAGAAAGAAATTACACTGCGGGCTTTCAGCTGCCTGTTTAAGTATAGATAGCATGAGCTCTAGTTTATTAAGCTAATGCAGGCATTTATTAGTTTAACTGCAGAAGGTTTGATTCATTAAAAAATGTAAGAGCGGATGAGGATTAACTGCAGCTATTATTTACTTTCATGCACGAATGCAGATGCAAAGTTATTCTCTCAATTACTATGCACTACAATATATGCTTTGTATAATGCTATAATGCTTTGTATAATGCTGTATATCTCTAGGGCTGTGATTGCAGATGCCCTTTCCAATTTTTTCAGCTCCCCCTTTTCAGGTCCCAGTCACTTCAGACAGAGGTTTGCCGAGTGACTGTAGATGCCTTATCTGCCAGGACTGCTGATGTCACATTAAGTGACGCTCACAGGGGGGAGACGGATGTGGGCAGAGAACGACAGAGTATCAGCGATCTTTGGTGTTCTTCAAGTCCTCTCAATTGAACATTGCACATATTGAAATGTGAGTGATATCTGTAATTTCTGTGTCTATGCAATATATATTGATTGAGACATACTGCACCATTGTGAGTCTCTCTCTTAGCTTTGGAGTGAATGCTGGATCTTGTTATATATGACATACAGTACAAGATTTACAAACACAGAAGTGGATTGGCCACAGTGCTCCTATCAGAGAGAGATGTATCTCTGATCTGCATATACTACCATATATACTCTTTTACTATACACATTTTTTTATCTACTGGCTAGACCATTATTTGTATTTTTTACCTTTCATATTCAAACGAGATCTGCAAGCGCTCCCCACATTTGGACAACTACCATATCCTTCTTTTGTAAGTTGGGGGGTGTTTAGGACATGTCAAAATACTTTGTGGTCAAGAGGGCTTTGGTTGGCTGGAGGAAGGGAATGGTGGGGGAGGATATGAAGAGGCAGATGAACCCTGATTTGCTGTCTGGTCTATGTGCGGAGCTGGGGAAGGTATGCTTCTCAGGGTTTGAGGAGACGTTATTTAGAGCAGCCTTTACATTTATCTTTTTGGGCGGCTTAGGGGATGTGGTCAGTGGTGTGACGTATTGGCAGCAGGATTTGTTACTTGTCCAGGTGGAAGGGCAGTCTTTGTATTTCCTGATTTGTTTACCTTAGGTGGATCAAATGGGTTTCCTGGGAAGTGAATGGGTTAAGTATTTGCCTTTGGTCATTATTTATCCAACATTTTCAAGTTGTGCATACAGCGGATGGGTTTAGAGCAAGCATGTCAAGCTCGCGGCCCGCGAGCCGCATGCGGCCCACAACGAATATTTTTGCGGCCCAGCCAATGTGTCCCAGTTACGGCGGCGGTGAGGAGGATGCGGCAGCTGGTAAGTATTCTCTATGTGAGTGAATGCTGCCGGGGGGATTGGTTGAAGGGGCGCATGGGTTTGAATGAGGGAGGCGGGGCTTAGAATGCCGGCCGGGATGCAGGGGATTGGTCGCAGGCAGGTCAGAGGAAGCCAGGGGTGGGGCTTCCGCTTTGTGCAGAGCACAAGGTGAGTGTGTGTCTGTCTTCCCGCTCCTGGATCCTCTGCCTGCTGCGCGGTGTCCCCCGCCGGGCAGGCAGTCACAGGGACCCCGGGGGGGGGGGGGGTACTCACTGTACTTTGTGTGTGTGGGGGGGAGTGTGTGTGTGTGGGGGGGGAGTGTGTGTGGGTGTGTTTGTGTGGGAGTGAGTGTGTGTGTGGGGGGGGGGGGTTGTGTGGAGGGGGGGAGTGTGTGTGTGGGGGGTGTGTGGGGGGGGGGAGAGAGTGTGTGTGTGGGGGGTGAGGGAGAGTGTGTGTGGGGGGGAGAGTGTGTGTGGTGGGGGGTAGAGTGTGTGTGGGGGGGGGAGTGTGTGTATCAGTGGCAGTGTGTGTGTGTCTGTGCAGGCCAGCAGTGACTGTGTGGTGTCCTGTGCGTGGTCAGTGTCTTTGTTGGTCTGTCTGTGTGAGTGTCTGTAGGTCAGTGGCTGTGTGCGTCTGTGCAGGTCAGAGAGAGAATGGAGGGGGGAGAGGGAGATGGGTGGGGAGAGAGAGAAGAGGGGATTGAAAGAATGGGGGTAGGGAGGGAAGGGAGAGAGAATTGGGGAGGGTGAGAGAAAATGGGGGGAAAGTAGAGAGAGAATAGAGGGGATTGAGCAAATGGGGGTGGGGAGGGAAGGGAGAGAGAATAGGGGGAGAGAATGGGAGAGGGTGAGAGAAAAGGGGGGGGGAAAGTAGAGAGAGAATGAGGGACAAGGCCGCCAACAGGGGGGTCTGCCGGGGTTGGCGTCCCAGGCCCGGTGAGTCAATCAACCACCCTATCTCTCTCTCCCCCCTCTCTCCCCCTCTCTCTCTCTCTCTCTCCCACCCTCTCTCTCCCTTTCTCTCTCCCACCCTCTATCTCCCTCTCTCTCTCCCACCCTCTCTCTCTCCCACTCTCTCTCTCATTCCCACCCGCCCACCCTCTCATTCCCACCATCCCACCCTCTCATTCCCACCCTCCCACCCTCTCATTCCCACCCTCTCATTCCCACCCTCCCACACCCTCATTCCCACCCTTCCACCCTCTCTCTCATTCCCACCCTCCCAACATCTCTCTCATTCCCACCCTCCCACCCTCTCTCTCATTCCCACCTCCCACCCTCCCATTCTCTCTCTCATTCCCACCCTCCCACCCTCCATCCTCTCTCTCATTCCCATCTCATTCCCACCCTCTCATTCCCACCCTCCCACCTCTCCCCTCTCTCTCTCATTCCCACACTCCCCTCTCTCTCTCCCCCACCCTCCCACCCTCTCTCTCTCCCACCCTCTCTCTCTCCCCACCCTCCCACCCTCTCTATCTCTCTCCCACCCTCTCTCTCTCTCCCCCACCCTCCCACCCTCTCTCTCCCACCCTCTCTCTCTCTCCCCCCCTCTCTCTCTCACCCTCTCTCTCCCACCCTCTCTCTCTCCCACCCTCTCTCACTCTCCCTCCCACCCTCTCTCTCTCTCTCCCACTCTCCCACCCTCTCTCACTCTCCCACCCTCTCTCACTCTCCCACCCTCTCTCTCATTCCCACCCTCACCCCCTCTCTCTCCCCCACCCTCCCACCCTCTCTCTCTCGCTCCCACCCTCTCTCTCTCGCTCCCACCCTCTCTCTCTCCCACCCACCCTCCCCACCCCTCTCTCTCTCTCTCCCACCCTCCCACTCTCTCTCTCTCTCTCTCTCTCTCTCTCTCTCTCTCTCTCTCCCACCCTCTCTCTCTCTCCCACCCTCTCTCTCAACCACCCTCTCTCCCTCTTCCACCCTCTCTCCCCCTCCCACCCTCTCTCCCTCTCCACCCTCTCTCCCCCTCCCACCCTCTCCCACCCTCTCTCCCCCTCCCACCCTCTCCCACCCTCTCTCCTCCCCTCCCACCCTCTCCCACCCTCTCTCTCTCCCATCCTCTCTCTCTCCCACCCTCCCACCCCTCTCTCTCTCTCTCCCACCATCCCACTCTCTCTCTCTCCCACCCTCTCTCTCTCTCTCTCCCACCCTCTCTCTCTCTCCCACCCTCTCTCTCTCCCACCCTCTCTCCCTCTCCCACCCTCTCTCCCCCCTCCCACCCTCTCTCCTCTCCACACTCTCTCCCTCTCCCACCCTCTCTCCCTCTCCCACCCTCTCTCCCCCTCCCACCCTCTCCCACCCTCTCTCTCCCACCCTCTCTCACTCTCCCACCCTCTCTCTCTCTCCCACCCTCTTTCTATCTCCCACCCTCTCTCTCTCTCCCACTTTGTCTCTCCCACCTCTCCCTCTCCCACCCTCTCTCCCCCTCCCACCCTCTCTTCTCTCCACCCTCTCTCCCTCTCCCACCCTCTCCACCCTCTATCCCCCTCCCACCCTCTCCACCCTGTCTCTCCCACCCTCTCTCACTCTCCCACCCTCTCTCTCTCTCCCACCCTCTCTCACTCTCCCACCCTCTTTCTATCTCCCACCCTCTCTCTCTCTCCCACCCTCTCTCTCTCTCCACTCTGTCTCTCCCACCTCTCTCTCTCCCACTCTGTCTCCCTCTCTCTGTCTCTCTCTCTCACCCTCTCTCTCTCTCTGTCACCCTCTCTCTGTCTGTCACACTCACCCACTCTCTCTGTTTTATCTTAACTGCCCTATACCTACACTGAAATAACCTATTCTGCTTTCTTCCAGATCTGACTCTCAAGTTTCATACAGGGACATCGGAAGACAGGTAGGGAACACCTCCCCTCCAGTATAGTACCTTGAGGGACTGGATTAGGTAAGATCCCAGGCGGGATTGCTGCTTTGGAAATTGTTAAGAGGGGGCATCCTGACACTGGTTAATGGGTTCAGAAGTCATTCACAATCTGGCTTTTTTTTTTGTTCGGTTAGTGAGGTCAACACACACACACACACTGTACTTTTCAAATAAACCTAAGTTTCTATGAAAATTTAAGTTTTTGTTTTTTTGCGGCCCACATAAACTTAAACTTTCTTTATGTGGCCCATGTTAGCCTTTGAGTTTGACATGCTTGGTTTAGAGGTTTCTCAATTTGGGACCCATTCTTTCAGGATTGGGACAGCTGTGCGGGCTGCAAGGTTGGGTCTCGTTGAGCAGATGATCCGCTGGATTGGAGATGTGTGAGAATTCGCCATCCTGGCGGCTGGAGACAGTCTCCTCACCTCAAACCTGCTGCTGTAATGGACACTCAAGAAGTGCAATCTCATGGCCCTGCTCGTCCAGCTTCTCCTCCGAAACACGCCCCAGTCTCCGCCCCCACCTCGCTGACAGACAGGACCGGCATGGGAGTGCCTAGTGCACCGGACTCTACCCCCTGACCTCCGTGGCATGCATGGGTCGGCATGCACTCAGTCCCACCTCCCTTTCTGACCAGGCTGCATCATAGGGCACACCTGTGTGCACCAGCATCCTATGGGATTTGGTTTCCTGGTTCTGCCCTGCCTCTTAATTGGAGGATCTCCCTTTATATACCCTCTTGTTCCAAACTCTCATTGCTGAGCATAGTCTTGTGTGATGCCGTGCCTTGCTGCATTCTGTTCCTTTTACTTGCCCTGCCTTGCCTATTTATCCTGCCATTGCCTGACTCTGCTACACACCTTGGACTCCGCACCTCTCCTCTCCTGATCCGGCTACGAATGACAATTCTCCAGTCTCCAGCCCTGAACGACGGTCCGCTACTCTCCTATCCTGAACTTGGATACGTACCCTGAGAATCCCCAACTCTCCACTCCTGATTCAGCAAGTACCCTCAACTACTCTCACATCTATAATCCTGACCTGGCTTGCACGACCAATCTACATCCTAGGCACGCCCGCGTGGCTGTGGGTTGGCGTTACTCAATTCCTACCTCAGCACCGCGGTCGCGCTCTGTTTGTGGTGAGCTACGCGTTACAAGATGGGAGTCAGCTCGGTTTCATTCCTATGTTAATTTGTAAGTGGTTCGGTGGGAATGTTGGTTTATTGCCTGTGTTTCTGTAGGAGTGTTTTGCCAGACAGGCCTATATTAAAACTCGGTGGGATCTCAGCCTAACAGTTAGAGATCTGAATTAAGGAAGGACTTTGCTCGGTTGCATTGTCCTGAAGAGTTTCTCCCACTCTTGTGGTTAGTCATCCAATGGAGTGATGTCATTGCCTAGGTCAGCAGGAGGCGATTAGGTGGAGTGATATATTCGTGGACTCGGGGTTAGTTTAGGTCTAGTCTGGAAAACCCCCCCTGTTTATTATTGTTTGTTATGATAAGGTGGCTATCAATAAAAGCTGTGAACTTTTTTTCCCTCAAAATGCATTTTTTGTTGATTTTTGTAATTTGTTGGGTAGAGGAAATGGATCAGTTTCCAGGGGGTAGATTTTCTTGACATATCCCTTTTGGAGGTCCAGAGTCAAGAAGCCCCTGAACCTTTAGGTAAGGGGCGTATGGCTTTAGACAGAAGGTGCTAGCCCTTGGCCATTTAGGGGTTAAGAGTTTGGTGTATCATCATGCGCGTTGAAGGGGGCTGTCCTTAGTGAGGGAAGGAAATGGGGGAGCTTAGGAAGGCTAGGGAATTAAAGGAAGTGTGGGGTAGAAGCTTTCTCCTTTCATTTGTGGTCCTTGTGGTGATTTCCTCCCTCGTTGTGGTTTTGGGTTTTGTAGATTGTGTTTATCGTAATAAATGTATATGCCTTTTTAATTAAAAACAAATACAAATAAGAACGAAAGTAAATAACAATGGGTTGTGTTGGTTGTTTATTGATTTGCTCAGAAGAGTTGACCTAGAAGTTGGTTTTTGGAGGTACTTTGAAAGGTCTGTCACAGCTACAGTCTGGGGTGAGTGTGTGTTGGGTGGGAGTGTTTTGCCAGGCTGGCCGTCAAGGCCTCCAGTATATTAAACTCTGAAGGATCTCAGCCTAAAAGTTAGTGATCTCAACTGGGGGTTGGCTGGTTGGACTGCAATGAAGGATTTCCCCCTCTTGGAGTTGATCCCCTAGTGGAGTGATGACATTGCCTCTGGCTGGGTCGGCAGGTGGCATCAGGCAGGAGCTACTGTATCCATGGGCTGGGGTTCAGTTTTACCTAACAAGCCCCCTCCCCCCCCATTTATTATTGTTTGTTATGTATCTATATCTTTATTTATATAGCGACATCCAGCAACACAGCGCTTTACAATACTCGTGACATAATATTATAACACAATGGGAATAAGCGCTTCAGACACAAACAATAGGAAAAGGAGTCCCTGTCCCGAAGAGCATAATATCGAAGTGTTACTGCACGTTAAGGTGGTTCTCAAAAGTTTGTTGTTCTTTGGGTGGGAGAAATGGGTCAGGTTCCAGAGGGAATCTTTTCTTCACATAGTCCCATCATAACTCTCCTGCCCAGGACATACTTGAAAACAAGAGGTACTGTAACTCACACTGTATTACTTCCTGGTAAAACATTTTTAGAAATAAATAAATAGGAGGTCCAGATTCAAACAAAGAAAGATTGCAATGCCTACAAACTGTATTATAACATATCAAGCAGCTTCCCTGCAAAAACCTCACACCTATACTTCCCTTATATTGTTTGCTAACACAAGTGACATTAATACATTCAAATTTGTGTCACTTACCAAGGCAATTATATAGGCATCTTTTTTTGAGTCTATACTTTATATGAATTAACATGAAACTCCATACAGTATGTATTTGTCATCATAACTCTATGCCAAGGAACATACGTGAAAACGAGAGGTAACTCAATGTATTACTTCCTGGTAAAAACATTTTATAAATAAATAATATGAATACACTACTATCAAATGACATTTCTTTATTTAAACCCGAATGATTAGTTGTTGTTTCTATATAAATGATTATTTTCTTTGCCCAGGCACTTTTTTTTTTAACCTAAAGATGTACTATTGCATTTACATTCAGACAATGGGAGTCGTTTATTAAATTGTCCTTCACAAATAGAGCACAAATGATCCAGATTTTTCAAAGCAGGCAATGCCGTGGCTTTCCATGGGATTCTGTTCCGTAGTAAAATGCCTGCAGCAAGAAGACTGGAATTAAATAACCAGCCTAGGTGTACCGACAACGGAAAGAGATGTTTGCTTTCATGCATTGCTCTATTTTCTGTTTGAATTTGTATTAATCGTGTGAGAGTTTCCTGAAGTAATAGGTGACACTGTGTGCTAATTTGCGTGTCATTTCCCAGAATCCCTGGCTGCAGTGGAAGCATTGTGTGCTAAGAGATAATGGGGAGAAGCAGAGTTGCCGATCTGGCTGAGACGTGTGAATGTGCTCACAGGTGATATTCGTATTTGCTCTACAAGTGACACACATTTTTAGCTAACAAAGGTTACACCACTTCCGTTTTTTTTGGGTTGCACAGAAAAGAAAGTGATGTTCATTGATGCAGATTGTAACACATCTCATTATAACTTGATAAATGTTGTGTGTTTTGTATTACTCCTACCTAAGTCATCATGCCTCATGTAACCTCTAACCAAATCACAAGCTGGCACCAACAAAGCAATTTTAAAGGAAAGTACTTTGATACATTGATTTTAAGAGGTGCATGTTCAAATGATGCCAATGCTCAGTTAATGATGTTGTCACTTCTGTTCGCTTACATGGAAGTTAATTCGTCAAATTAATGCTATCTGTGAGTAATCCGACTTTTAACTATATTGAATAGGAGTCTTAGGGCTCTATGCAGTAAGCAGCGGAAAGTCATTTCTCGCCACTTTCCCGCCTAAAAAGCCTATCCGTATTCAGAAAGGGGCCAGAAAGTGTCGAGATTAAAAAAAAAACGCCAGTTTGGTTGGCGGTTTTTTTTTTTCCGCCGGTGGCGGGGCGAGAAGGCACTTTCCGCCAAAAAATCCAACTTTTTCCGCCACGCTGTATTCTAGTAGAGGCGAGTAGCTAATCGGAGCTATTCGCCTCTCTAGAATGGCATTTTGCAGGCGGATCAGCCATGCAAGAAAAAGATGGCAAGTTGCTGCTCAGAGGCAGCGGATGAGTGGCGGATCGGCACTTAGAAAAAAGTCAGGCCTTTTTCCCGGCTGTGATTGATGCCGGGGGTCTCCGGAGCTTATACCATTAATATCAGCACCGGACCCCCCCCCCCCCCCGGCATGCATCCGAGGCAGGAAAAATGTTTTTAAAGCCCACTTCATTAACTTAGCGGTTAACCGCTAAGGTAATGAAGGGGTTAAACGGCCGTGCCAGCTTTATTGTGGGTAGCGGGGGTGGCTGAAGGGGGTATTTGGCCTTGTTGTTTGTTTAGGGCTTGCGGGGGGGTTGCGGGTGCACTTAACCCCTTCACGACCGTAGAGGTTAATACCGCTACGGTCGTGAAGGGGTTAAGGTCTCCCGCTACCCACCCGCAAGCCCTAAACAACCACCGTTCGGGCTAATACCCCCTTCACCCACCCCCACTACCCACAATAAAAAAAATACACACAACAGCCCCACACTAACTAAATAAATATATATATATATGTATATATATATATATATATATAAAAATATATATATATGACCCCAACAACACCTATACCCCCCTAACATACAAAACAGTAATGGGCACAATTACTATTATCCACAAATGGATAATAGTGCAGTTGTCCATTTAAAATACATACAGAACAATAAAGACATTAAATACATATAGCACTCACCATGTGCGGCTGCCACGATGAAGGCCATCCTCATATTCATCCTGCCCATGCCCCATCCGCTTCTGCAAAACAGACACAAGAATAAAAACATCCAATGTAATGTCCCCTAACCACTTAATCACCATAGCAGTTATTAACCGCTACTGTCATTAAGGGGTTAACACACCATCACCCATATACCCTCCCCCACTAGCCTCCCCCACCCCCTGAGGCCTAACCACCCTCACCCACTACCCACAAGGGAGGCCTACCACATACTTGGGATCCATTGCCAAAATAATAAATAGCCAATACATATCAATGACATTAACATACCAATGAACCCCTTAATCACCTTATCGGGTACTAACTTCAAAGGTAATTAAGGGGTGAAGCCATCCTGCAATGGCAACACCACTTATGCATAACATCCTGAATGAATTAAAAAGCAATTTCCTAAACAAATCTCATGTAATCATTCAATCTGAAGCCTCAAAAGCCACTTAAAACATTGCATTTACAGTGTATACATGTAGCATAACATGTAAGCTACATGTACACGCTGCAAATCAATGTTAACAATACAATAATCCAACTAAAATAGCCTGACATCACAAGAAGTATATTATGTAATCCAATAAAGTCACCATCAATGAATTAACAGACATGAATTACATCCCTAAACAATTAAAATACCATCCATACTAATTACACAATTAACTATAGCTATCGTTACAGAGAACAAGTTCAAAACATACAAAAAAGGACACCAAAAATTACAATATACTAAAGCAAGCCTCTCCATAACCTACAGTACAGTATAGAAGCCCCAAAATTACATCTCTCTAATAATAAAATACATTTAACACACATCTATGCATAGCAGCATAGCCACAATCATTTACAATACAGTAAATCAAGCTTTTACAACACTATCATTTCTTACCCTTTATGTATATATCTCTCTAGACAGACATAAATACATACATACATACATACATACATACAGTGGCAAGAAATGATATGCATAAAAACAAATTAACACATGAAAAAGCAAAAAAAAACACAGTTACATTAAATACTGCTCCGGCAGCTTTTATTCGAAGTAATCACCGGCTTGTACCTGGCATGTTCCTGGAATGCCACGCTGTTCACCCAGAGCATGCCCGGCTCCCAGCCAGAGTCATGCCCGGCTGACGCGCGGTTGATACTGCACCGACACACTTTATTCGAGCAAATACCCAGTATGTACCTGGCAGATACCTGGAATGCGCCGCTCCTCACCTCTGACAAGCCCCGTTGCGTTTGCCTTCCCAGCCTGGGTTCATGCCTGGCTGACGGGCGGCTGATCTGTTAAATGATAATGATTAGGATTTAATAGGCTGCAATGCTTCGCGTGTCTACCAGATGGCATAAATTCATGAATTGTAATGCAGTATATATATATATACTGTGCAGTATTGCAGCCAGCGGGAATAAAATGCTTCAATCCCTGCCTGGAAAATACCTCAATGCACTCGGGCAGAAAACAGTCACAAACCTCAATATACCCGGGTATACCCGAATTCGTGGGACTAGCCGAGCTCGAATAAAGTGTGTCGCCAGTGTATGTTTATTGATAATGGTTCGTATTTTAATAGGCTGCAATGCTTCGCGTGTCCGCCAGATGGCATAAATTCATGAATTGTAATGCGCCGAATCAATAATGTGTCGGCTTGCAGGTGTTTCGTTTAAAAAAGATACAGTACCACAGTGTGCTATTGTAACTTGGCCTTGGCCTTGAGACTGAAGGAAGAGGTTGCAAAAATGTATCAATTTAGGCTTTTCATATTAAAAAAAGACAAAGACCAGTTTCAGTTTGTGTTACACTGTTCTGCAGAGACCCGCCATGAGTGTTCAAGTGCAGTCTGCTTTCCAAAAACCTGACAGAAGTTATGAGTATTTGATATGGGCCGCGATTAATGCAACAGAGGATAAGATGGCAACAGTTGCTGAAATTTATCAGTATTTTATCGAAAACTATGACTTTTACAAATTTTCGCCAACTCCTCATACGTGGAAGCGTGCAGTAAGGAAAAGGTTATGTACTGACCCCTGTTTTCACCGTATTGAGCCCCAATTCGTTGGAGGGTATTGGTGTGTGTCACCGGATTTTTCCCGTATCTATGATCATGGAGGCGGCAAAAGGCAAAGGGTCGTGTTAAAACCAACTAAGAAGCGACAGTCGCTGCCAAGCAATGCACCAGCACCAGCACCAACACCAGCACCAGCACCGGCTTCCAATGACGGTCCCACTGTCAGTGACAACCCTGAGCCTGAGGCTGAGCTGGATTTGGCGTGCAGTTTTGATGAAGCTTGCATGTACCTAAGCGATTTCCATCCTCACCTGCTGGCTACAGGTGGAATAGTCCCGCTGCCAACTATCGAAGTGGATGATGAAGAAAGCTGGACTGGCAGTGGACCGGCACCGGTGCAAGCTGAATGGGAAATTCAATGGTGAGTACTGTCTTGTTGCCGTATTATTTTGGTGGGGCTGGCTGGGTACTTCTTTAGGGGGCTGACCATTACTGTACATTAAAACTTTTATTTTTGTTTTTTCTCAGAAAAGAAAATGGCTAATGGGGGATTTCGATGGATAATATTGTACTGTATGCTGATGTTTTCCGGCCGTACAGTATACTGTGTAATAAACCCGAATAAATAAAACTATGCATTTATTCTACATGTTCAGTATCGTTTCATTATTTGTCTTCTACAGTATACTATACAGTGGTATACAGTGCCTAACATCTATGGGCAAAAAGAATTTTATTCCTAGGTGCCCTAGAACAGAAGTTCCCACGCCAATTGCCCGTGAACTTGACCGCGGCCCTAAGTAGTTCCCACGCCAATGCCATGCAAGTCAATCATCACCCTGACTCCGTTCTGTTGCCACGAGAGGGTCGCAATTTGCCATGCAATCCTGCCGCAACTAGGACTACATGGTCACCGAATATGAGCCCTCTAGGTCGAACAGAACTGGAGTTGTGGGTTTCAGGTTTCTGCTCATTCTGACTTAGCCAGTTCAAAACTTTCTCCGCCATTGCGCTCAATGGTAGGACCCTCCTCGCCGGCGTGACCCTTTCTCGCCACCATTACTGCTCGGACCCTGTTGGGGTCAAGTGAGGGGGTTCCTAACATCTAGGGGCAAAATTTTATTTCTAGGCGCCCTAGAACAGAAGTTCCCACGCCAATTGACCTAGTTCCCACGCCAATTGCCGTAGTTCCTATGCCAATTGCGCGACGAGGCAGTAAAAAAACAGTGCAGCAAGCCTCTACATTTGTTACACTGGCAAAGGAGCAAATGGAAACAATGTGAGGCAATTCAACATGGTTTTTAATTGGTGTAGTCAGTACAAAAACATTTATTTACAAATACTGTACAATGTTGTAACATTTAAAGTGCACAGCAATTCTAACCATCAATACACAATAATACATTCTGCAGCCTTTATTAAATTCTTCTGCCACAAAACATTTTTGGTGCATGGGGCACAGGGAGTTAAAGTGACTTGCTTTTTATGTACTGTATTTGGGGGTTGTCTTTGGGGGTTTATTCATCAAATTATTATGATGAACTGCCTTTTGAAATTACACTGCTGTTAACTATTTCAGCCACACACCTCCAGAGTTTTTAATCCCTCCCTAGCCAAGCATATTGTCATTGTGTTCTTAATCCGCCCATAGCCGAGCTACAAACACAGTACGCCTGCGTCTAATCACACCATCCCCCTCCCCCAACCCTTAGAGGCCTGTTGTTTGAACAGTAATGCTTTGGAAAAACCCCTGTCGAATTTGAAATGTAAATCTGATGTGCACAGCACTGTGAGAATTGAGAGTACACTGAGACAGTATTTCATCAGGGTGTGAAAATATTTGTCAGTCACTATGGTTTACAGTCACATGTTTTTAATACAATACAGTACATTCTTTAATATCTTTAAAATAAAAATATATAAATCCTGGTAAAATATTTTATAAATAAATAAATAAAATAATTCATTGGTGCACTGTAGGGGTGGCTGTCAATGATTATGATTCGCAGGAAAGTGAATAAATATTTATTTTATTTTATCAGGAACCAAAAAATACAAATATAAAAATAATCAGGAATAATACATACAGTAATGCAGTCTTTATTAAGTTATTTTGGCAGCTTGAAATTGGATAACCATTTGGAAAACCTTTTGTAAAACATGAGGAAACATGAGTAATGCACATTTATAAGAATATTATTTAATACTACAGTATATACAGTACAGTACTGTAATGTACAGTACTGTATAATATACTGTACTGTATATACTGTATAGTAAAATGATTTTTTCTTTAGTCTTTATCTTTTCCTCATTCTGTCTGCAGTACAGTACTGTAGTTCATTGAGAGAGGAGAGGTTTTGTGTACATCATTGCTGCTGTTTATATACTGTACATTTGACTGTACAAGCAGATTTGACTGGACACAACGCCCCCATCCCCCTAGGCCACCATTTATCCTGGAACGACAAGAAAACCAAAAATTAGTGCAGTTACTGTACTGTATTATGGCAGAACTACTGTAGGTGGCTGGTGCAGCTTTCTCTGGAAAGAAAAAAAATGGGGCAGTTAGTAGGCAGTTACTGTAGTACTGTCAAACTAGTGTACTGTATACTGTACTGGAACTACTGTATACTCTGACTACTGTTAAATTCTATATACAGTACTGTAACCTGATGGCTGGTGCTGCTCTCTCTGTAAAGAAAAAACTAACTGCTGTATACTCTTACTAAAGAAAGAAAAAATCTGTGCCATACTTACCTGTAACATACTGTACTTACAATACTACAGCACAGTACTACTTTCCTGATGCTTGCCCATTACGCGCGATGACAATGGGCAACACAGTGGCAATATGGTCTATATATTTATTGCAGCGTTCCACGGTGAGTACATCGTTCCAAAAACTCAGTATGCCTTTCAACAACTCGTCCTTTTTGGAGGGTTTCGCCACTTTCCGGATATGGCCCTTCAGCTGATGCCAGATCATTTCGATCAGATTGAAGTCTGGCGACCTGTCATTGGAAAGAAAGGACAATTGGTTTAAGAGCTAAAAACAGTGGGGAACAAAAATGGGACACGGTCTACTGCACTTACTCCGCTGGCGTCTTCACCCAGTTGATGCTGTGCTCAAGGATATGCGCCGTTGACGCGGTGTGCTTGGGATCGTTGTCCTGGTAGAAGCGGTGAGCATTGGGGAAGTCACGTGTGATGTATTGCACTATCTCGGGCACAATGTTGTCTTGGAAGAAAGCTTTATTCATGATTCCTATAGCAAGAAAAGAACAGTGCTCAATAAACTGCACAATAGTACAGTACAGTGCATACGGTAAGGCAACACTAGTCAAGTAAAGTGCATTAGGCGACATTATATTTGATAAATTTTACCTTCAAAGATGACAATGCATCCCGGTCCACGCCTAGAGATGGCACCCCACACATGCAGCTTCACAGGGTGTTTTGGCCGCGGCTTCAAAGATAAGCGGCCTTTTTTGTGGAACGCAAATCTTGCAAATCTCTCCAGCGACACAGTAGACTCATCAGTGAAGATGCAATCCTGGAAAGTCTCCCCACTGTCGATCCATGCCTGGGCCTGGACCACTCTTTTGATTTTGTTTGCATCCCGTATCATGGAGTACGCTCTGTAATGACAAGGAAATTTTTTTTTTAGCGGCACAATGCAGTACAGTTTGCTAAACAACACTTTTACCTCCTGTACTGTCCAGTACTAACATCACACGTCCATATTTCCATCCAATGCTGCGTCTCATCTTCTTTATGCTTGTCTCGGATACAGTCAGATTGTGCTTTTCCTGCAGAGTGTTTTTAACCCTTAATGCACTCCTCTCATCATTCTCCTCACTTATTTTGTCCACCAGAATAGTTGTCTCCCTACAATGTAAAGAAATTATATTGTTTTATTAATATGCAGCAATATAAAATGTATGTATTAATATACAAAATAAATATACTGTTACTGCACGTCCCTGCACATCCCTGAGGAAGGTCACGCTTGGTTGACCGAAACGTTGGAGGTGGTGCCATGTTACACTGAATACAGCTTTATTGGACCTACTGCACTGTGTGCTGTCTCGTTTTTTCCGGACTCCAATCTGGTAAAATCTACTTTTTACATGTGCATATGGGACAAGCATCAGCATTTCTTCATTTGTTTACAGTGTGCCAACTGAGTGTGATTTTTTCTGTTGTAATATAAATATAAATATACAGTACATCCTATACAGTATATACCGTTGTAAGATTAATTGAAATATACAAAAAATGTATACTGCTGTACTATAAATATAAATAGACAAAATATATATACTGTTGTACTATAAATATTAATATGCAAAACAAATATACTGTTGTAATATAACTATAAATATACAGTACATCCTATACAGTATATACCGTTGTAAGATTAATTGAAATATACAAAAATGTATACTGCTGTACTATAAATATAAATAGACAAAATATATACTGTTGTACTATAAATATTAATATTCAAAACAAATATACTGTTGTAATATAAATATAAATATACAGTACATCCTATACAGTATATACCGTTGTAAGATTAATTGAAATATACAAAAAATGTATACTGCTGTACTATAAATATAAATAGACAAACTACTGTATTTTGTAATATAAATCAACAGAAATAACAACAGTATTACAGTAGATACAGAACTGTACTGTAGATGTACAGTACAGTTTTCTATATTTTTTTTGGTTAAGTTTTATAAATATACTTACGCGTTTGTTACCCTTGGTGCCTTTTTCCGGTCTCTGTTTTTTCCTTGTGCATGATAGCTCACGGTGTTTAATGGCACAACGAGGTCAGAAGTAGCTAACCAGCGTTGGATAGCAGCAATTTGGTGTCCGCTCCTGTACATCTCCTTAATTCGCATGCTGAGATCCTTTGAAATCTTTTTAACAGGCATTGCTGCGAGTAGAAAGAAATACAAACACAAGAATGTATATTCGATGTTTAGTTGATGTGTATTCTATGTGCAGTGAATCCACAAAATGGATGGTGTATTTATACGGTAATGACTCACCCACTTAGAGTACTGGTACACCCACTTTCAACACCTGTACCTGGCCGCCATGCATAAAAGGTCACACACTTTGCATAGACCACCACTCCAGGATCTTTATCTGAACTTGCCCTTGTCCAGATACTGTACTGCATTGTGCCACCTGCTTCCATGGAGCATACCCGTTTCTATGGACGCAAGAACCCACTCACCTCTGCCGTGCCTGTCATGCTGAAAAAGCAAAAGGCGGTTGCCGTTTCCACGCCAAGGGCAAAGCGACAGGCTAAGGCCAATAAAGAAAACCTTCTGCTGACCCCAAAGGTTAAGGGTTTTCTTAGACGTAAGCCTCATTATGTGAAGAAGATATACGGTGATGTACTCTCGACACAGAACGAATGGCAGCCAACCCATCGGACCCGCAGACCACTTCCTCACATATGCTTCGACGACTCTGCTGTAGCTGTCCCGGAAATCTTCATCCCGTCTTCTCCACCCCCATCTTCTCCGGTTCCATCTGACGACGGGTCACTATCTCCTTTGCGCTTAGACGACTCTGCTTCTCGCCCGGAAATCCAAAGGTCACCTTCTCCATCCCTCTTCGACGATGCTGCCGCTACTCCTCTACCGGGTATCCACAGGTCACCTCCTCCACTCTCCACCGATGCTGCTTCTCTCCATGGAACCCCCATCTCATCCTCCGTTGCATCCATCCCCCCAGATGTCCAGACGCCATGCACAAGAAGCAGCTCGTTGGACCGGATGCTGAATGGGATAAGTGTGGATCTCCCCATGAATTCTATTGTGCTGGCAAAGATAGATCTGCTTCTGGAGACCATGTTAAATGTGGAGCAACAGATGCTACAAATGGAGCAACGGATGGATCAACGGATGGAGAAGATAGAGGCTGACATTGCGGGCATACATTATTTGCTCGGTGCTAATGCCCCTGTTTCCCCGACGGCGGAGCAGGAGGGTGACATGGATGTGATGAATGGGACCTTCGACCCCCTTCCTTCACCAAGCGCACCCCCTCCACCAGAAGATGTAGTGTACATGTACGCCGTTGAGGAGGACATGACAACCCCGTCAAGACCACGCCAGGAGACAACACGGCGACCACGACCGGAGGAAAGCTTCCTCCCAGACATTCTACCATCGCCCGTCGCCACAAGCACACCCGTTCCCAAAAGACCTACACCCGCTTGCATCGAAACAGTGCCCGGCATCACCCTGTGCGATCTGCCACCGGGGCTCAGGGAGAAGTATAGGGTGATGAGTGCTGGTGTACCCCACAAGTATGCCTTGATCATTTTTAAGCACCATGTTCCCTACACGTTGTACTGCGAGTGGGTGTTCAAAGTGAACTATGAAGGAAATCGCGTTAAAAAGGCCCTTCCTGCCAATTTAAGGAAAAACATTGTGGAAGAAATGCAGCGCTTTTATACAGTTACAGATCCTGTAATGAAAGGCGTTAGAGACTGCATTAATGGCATTTTGCGCCATGCAAGGAATCGGCCATGGCTGGACAATGTGGAGGACTGTCAGTGAGACCATACTGTTGTGCTGAACTGTATTGTACTGTACATGTTTTTCCCTACAGTACCTGCTGTACTTAAACAAAGGAGATATTGATGTGTGTTTTTTTTCACAGTACATGCACAACTCCAGTCCCTGAGGGCCGCAAACAGGCATGGTTTTCAACGTTGCCCTGAAAACCTGCCCTGTTTGCTGCCCTCTAGGACTGAACTGGTGCAGGTCTGACTGACAGTGTTGCGCACCATCCCACTGTACTGTACTGTATACAGTACTGGGTTTCTTTAATAAAGGAGATGTTACTTAAAATGTCACTTTAACTCCCTTTGCCCCATGCACCAAAAATGTTTTGTTTTGTTGATGGTTAGAATTGCTGTGCACTTTAAATGTTACAACATTGTACAGTATTTGTAAATAAATGTTTTTGTACTGACTCCACCAATAAAAGAACATGTTGAATTGCCTCACATTGTTTCCATTTGCTCCTTTGCCAGTGTAACAAATGTAGAGGCTTGCTGCACTGTTTTTTTACTGCCTGGTCGCGCAATTGGCGTAGGAACTACGGCAATTGGCGTGGGAACTAGGTCAATTGGCGTGGGAACTTCTGTTCTAGGGCGCCTAGAAATAAAATGTATTTGGCCCCTAGATGTTAGAAACCCCTCACTTGACCCCAACAGGGTCCGAGCAGTAATGGCGGCGAGAAAGGGTCACGCCGGCGAGGAGGGTCCTAACATTGAGCGCAATGGCGGAGAAAGCTTTGAACCGGCTAAGTCAGAATGAGCAGAAACCTGGAACCCACAACTCCGGTTCTGTTCGATTTAGAGGGCTCATATTCGGTGACCATGTAGTCCTAGTTGCGGCAGGATTGCATGGCAAATTGCGACCCTCTAGTGGCAACAGAACGGAGTCAGGGTGATGTTAAAGTTTAGGTTTCTGCCATTGACTTGCATGCCAGAAAAAAAGCCACTTTGGTAATGTGCTTTTAAACTGTCTTTTTGTACCTCCGGTTTCGGGGGTCTTGGAAGGCTGATATTTTGCCACTATGGACTTATATACAGGATTTATATATTTTTATTTTAAAGATATTAAAGAAAGTACTGTATTGTATTAAAAACATGTGACTGTAAACCATAGTGACTGACAAATATTTTCACACCCTGATGAAATACTGTCTCAGTGTACTCTCAATTCTCACAGTGCTGTGCACATCAGATTTACATTTCAAATTCGACAGGGGTTTTTCCAAAGCATTACCGTTCAAACAACAGGCCTCTAAGGGTTGGGGGATGGGGATGGTGTGATTAGACGCAGGCGTACTGTGTTTGTAGCTCGGCTATGGGCGGATTAAGAACACAATGACAATATGCTTGGCTAGGGAGGGATTAAAAACTCTGGAGGTGTGTGGCTGAAATAGTTAACAGCAGTGTAATTTCAAAAGGCAGTTCATCATAATAATTTGATGAATAAACCCCCAAAGACAACCCCCAAATACAGTACATAAAAAGCAAGTCACTTTAACTCCCTGTGCCCCATGCACCAAAAATGTTTTGTGGCAGAAGAATTTAATAAAGGCTGCAGAATGTATTATTGTGTATTGATGGTTAGAATTGCTGTGCACTTTAAATGTTTCAACATTTTACAGTATTCGTAAATAAATGTTTTTGTACTGGCTCCACCAATAAAAGACGATGTTGAATTGCCTCACATTGTTTCCATTTGCTCCTTTGAGTGTAACAAATGTAGAGGCTTACTGCACTGTTTTTATACTGCCTGGTCGCGCAATTGGCGTAGGAACTAGGTCAATTGGCGTGGGAACTTCTGTACTAGGGTGCCTAGATATAAAATTCATTTTGCCCCTAGATGTTAGGAACCCCCTCACTTGACCCCAACAGGGTCCGAGCAGTAATGGCGGTGAGAAAGGGTCACGCCGGCGAACCAATCAGAGTAGGGATAGACTTCCCATGCTCTGATTGGCTGATGTACCATGTGAGTCCGGCCATGTTTCTTTTCATGACCTCATCTTAAAGGCAATTGAAGCAATGAGCGCAATGGCGGAGAAAGCTCTGAACCGGCTAAGTCAGAATGAGCAGAAACCTGGAACCCACAACTCCGGTTCTGTTCGATCTAGAGGGCTAATATTCGGTGACCATTTAGTCCTAGTTGCGTCAGGATTGCATGGCAAATTGCAACCCTCTCGTGGCAACAGAACGGAGTCAGGGTGATGTTAAATTTCAGGTTTCTGCCATTGACTTGCATGGCAGAAAAAAAGCCACTTTGGTAATGTGCTTTAAAACTGTCTTTTGGTACCTCCGGTTCCGGGGGTCGTGCAAGGCTGATATTTTGCCACTATGGCAAGGGTCCTCCCGCATGAGGACCAGGTAAATTTCAACCCGCTCAGACCCACAGAATGGGTTATTTGACATTATATTCGCGCAATTGGCGTGGGAACTACTTAGGGCCGCGGTCAAGTTCACGGGCAATTGGCGTGGGAACTTCTGTTCTAGGGCACCTAGGAATAAAATTCTTTTTGCCCATAGATGTTAGGCACTGTATACCATTGTACAGTATACTGTGGAAGATAAATAATGACACGATACTGAACATTTAGAATAAATGCATAGTTTTATTTATTCGGGTTAATTACACAGTATACTGTACGGCCGGAAAACATCAGCATACAGTACAATATTATCCATCGAAATCCCCCCATTAGCCATTTTCTTTTCTGAGAAAAAACAAAAAGAAAAGTTTTAATGTACAGAAATGGTCAGCCCCCTTAAGAAGTACCCAGCCAGCCCCACCAAAATAATACGGCAACAGGACAGTACTCACCATAGAATTAAAATTAATTTTCCCCCAGATGTTAGGAACCCCCTCACTTCACCCCAACAGGGTCCGAGCATGTACAGTACAGTACTGTACTTTCAAATAAAATTAAATATGCAATTTTACTATTACTGCGCGCGCACGCACAGACTGTGTACTGTAGGTTGAACCGCGAAGGTATTAGACTTCAGAGACAACAGCTCGCAAACGCCCCCATGCGTTTTTACACAGCATTGCAGTATTGCAGCCAGCGGGAATAAAATGCTTAAATCACGGGCGCGAAATAACGCAATACACTCCGGGAGAAAACGTTACTAAACCGCACATCACCGGGATATTCCGAAATTCGCGGAACTAGCAAACTTCGAATAAAGTTGGTCGCCACTGTACATTTCTTTATTTAACTTACCATTACTTGACCCCACCGACTCCCGTTGATCAGCTTACTCACGAACCAATCCACGAACAGGAACCCATAAAATAATAAACCAGAAAATAATAAACATTAAAATAATAAAACACGACAATCCAGGGGTCTTCTAGTTGTAATCCATCTTCATCTGTATTCTTCTACCTTCTTCCGGGGTCTTCTTCCCGTCTGCGGCCACGCCCTGGTCTTCTTTCTTCAGTAGGAGGTCCTTCCTCCTCGGCGTCTGGCTTCAAAATGAGACGACATAAGCTTTTAAAGGCCTAGGACGTCACATTTTCGTTATATGGTTCCCACGGCCCTGATTGGGCCGTGAAAACCATGTGTTTTGGCCGATGTAAAAAAAAATGATGACGTCACTTAAAGCAAAGACAGCACAGCCAATCAGAATGGCTTTGCTTCAATTGCCTTTAAGATTACGTCATGAAAAGAAACATGGCCGTCCTCACATGGTACGGTAGCCAATCAGAGCATGGGAACTACATCCCTACTCTGATTGGCTCTAGTAGACCATGTGTCAGAGGCTTGGGGAAGAACGGATATGACGTCATTGAAAGCCTGTCACATGGTACTTGAACCAATCAGAGTAGGGATAGACTTCCCACGCTCTGATTGGCTGATGTACCATGTGAGTCCGGCCATGTTTCTTTTCATGACGTCATCTTAAAGGCAATTGAAGCAAAGCCATTCTGATTGGCTGTGCTTTCTTTGCCTTTAAGTGACGTCATCATTTTTTTTTACATCGGCCAAAACACATGTTTATCACAAATGATTGTGGCTATGCTGCTATGCATGGATGTGTGTTAAATGTACACTGGCGACACACTTTATTCGAGCTTGGCTAGTCCCACGAATTTGGGTATACCCGGGTGTATTGAGGTTTGTGACTGTTTTCTGCCCGAGTGCATTGAGGTATTTTCCAGGCAGGGATTGAAGCATTTTATTCCCGCTGGCTGCAATACTGCACAGTATATATATATATATACTGCATTACAATTCATGAATTTATGCCATCTGGTAGACACGCGAAGCATTGCAGCCTATTAAATCCTAATCATTATCATTTAACAGATCAGCCGCCCGTCAGCCAGGCATGAACCCAGGCTGGGAAGGCAAACGCAACGGGGCTTGTCAGAGGTGAGGAGCGGCACATTCCAGGTATCTGCCAGGTACATACTGGGTATTTGCTCGAATAAAGTGTGTCGGTGCAATATTTTATTATTAGAGAGATGTAATTTTTGGGCTTCTATGCTGTACTGTAGGTTATGGAGAGGCTTGCTTTAGTATATTGTAATTGTTGGTGTCCTTTTTTGTATGTTTTGAACTTGTTCTCTGTAACGATAGCTATAGTTAATTGTGTTATTGGTATGGATGGTATTTTAATTGTTTAGGGATGTAATTCATGTATGTTAATTCATTGATGGTTACTTTATTGGATTACATAATATACTTCTTGTGATGTCAGGCTATTTTAGTTGGATTATTGTATTGTTAACATTGATTTGCAGCGTGTACATGTAGCTTACATGTTATGTTACATGTATACACTGTAAATGCAATGTTTTAAGTGGCATTTGAGGCTTCAGATTGAATGATTACATGAGATTTGTTTAGGAAATTGCTTTTTAATTCATTGAGGATGTTATGCATAAGTGGTGTTGCCATTGCAGGATGGCTTCACCCCTTAATTACCTTTGAGGTTAGTACCCGATAAGGTGATTAAGGGGTTCATTGGTATGTTAATGTCATTGATATGTATTGGCTATTTATTATTTTGGCAACGGACCCCAAGGATGATGCTGGCGACGGAGCCTTCTTATTGATGAGGTTAGTAGAATTTTATTTATTTTACTACGGTATTTAATGTGTTTAATAATGGCCAAATAATGTATTATCCCTATGTGGATAATAGTTATTTGGCACATTATTGTACTGTATGTGTTGGGGGGAGGGGGTATTGGCCCCAAGGGTATGTGGTAGGCCTCCCTTGTGGGTAGTGGGTGAGGGTTTTTAGGCCTCAGGGGATGGGGGGGTTAGTGGGGAAGGGTATGTTGGTGATGGTGGGTTAACCCCTTAATGACTGTAGCGGTTAATAACCGCTATGGTGATTAAGGGGTTAGGGGACATTACATTGGATGTTTTTATTCTTGTGTCTGTTTTGCAGAAGTGGATGGGGCATGGGCATGATGAAGATGAGGATGGCCTTCATCGTGGCAGCCGCGCATGGGTGAGTGCTATATGTATTTAATGTCTTTATTGTTCTGTATGTATTTTAAATGGACAACTGCACTATTATTCATTTGTGGATAATAGTAATGTTGCCAATTACTGTATTGTATGTTGTGTATTGCTGCTATGTTTATTGGGGGCATTTGTCCCGAATTAACATACTATTATGCGTTAACCCCTTCATTGCCTTAGCAGCTATCCGCTATGGTAATGAAGCAGCATTAATGTATTTTAATAATATTGTGCGGGAGCAGGGAGCCCCTTAGCTGAATCACATTTATTTGTGGCTCAGAGACCCCCTGCTTCCCGAGTTACAGGCCCCGGTTTGGGGCATCGGTTACAGTGTGGACGCCATGTTTATTGCGGGCACGTAGTGTATGGGACGCTATAAACATGGCGGCGAAACTGCCCATCCAATCACACATACCGGGGCCTGTAACTCGGGAAGCAGGGGGTCCCTGGTCCACAAAGTGATGCGGTTCAGCTCGGGGGACCCCCTGCTCACTGTACAGTATTATTAAATAAATATTAATGCTGCTTCGCTACCATAGCAGATACCCTGTAAGGTAAGGAACTAGTCTTTATTGATATGTGTGTTTTATTCATAGTGTAGATGTGCAGAGGGTCTCCGGAGCTGAGGCACTTTTGTTTTAGGTCCGGGGACCCCCTGCTTCCCGAGATACAGACCCCTTTATGGGTTGCCGGTATCCCTCTGCTTTGTTTACATTCCGCGGTCACGTGATCGGGACCTTTAAATGCAGAGGGATACCGGCACCTCATAAAGGGGCCTGTATCTCGGGAAGCAGGGGGTCCCCCAACCTGAAACCAATGCGGTTCAGGTCCAGAGACCCCCTGCACATGTACACTATAAATAAAAGTTGTTTTAAAAATAATTTTTATTGTGCTGATGTTTGCGCCGAGAGAGCAGCGGATCTCTCTCTGCTGCAAACACAACTCGGCAGGGGACGGCTTCTCGGCAGTTTCTCGCCAGGCAGCCATCCCGTCACCGGTTACATGCCATTTCATCAAATGGTGGTGGCTAATTCATTCACCAGGGATACAGCCAGTTTAACACGCCAAAAACATGGCTTATTGCTAAACTGGCTAATGCATTTTATCGCTGCTTACTGCATGATACCCTTAGTGTCCCTTAAAAACAAACACTTTGTAGAGTTTGGTAAATAATGTGCTAGACTTCAGACGTGTGTTCGGGTAGTGTTCTATGACCTAACTATGACATATATTATGTGATCTGGTGATATGTATTTGATATGTTTGTAACATGGAATTATATTAAGTGTCAAATTGAAATAGTTAAAAAATGGAAATAGCAGCGAACTAACAGGCAAATTGCACATACGTTGTGTTAATAATCTTTATACTAATATTGAGATATCACATACTGTAGTTATTTGTATAGTTTTGCTCAGTATGCTTTCCTATATTTTTCTGTGTTCAACATTTCTATCAGTTTCTTTGGGAAGACTGTACTGTATGTCCTTTAAATTGTTTGGACTGTAGCACAAGTAGTATTTCATGTGCTATTTGCAGCAAGCTGTAAGGCATGATAAGGCACACTAACTGATCATTTCCAAATGTCTGGGCTGAATGATGATGTGTACTGTACAAGTGCTCATAACACATATTATAGTACAAGGATAATCATTCTTCCTGTACACAGCATTTTATACTTCTCTATATTTAATGTTTGTTCCTTGTGTTTTTCATTCATACAACAGCATTTGATTATTTCTTTAAATCTTGTATTACTGTCCAAGAGATTCCCAACTTTATTGTGTGTATAATTATATATTTTTTTTTATATGTTGATGTCTGCATACCAAGGTACTCAATGGTTCTTTAACAATAATAAGTACTCACTCATAAGCTGGAGTGAACACACTAGAGATGATACATGATGATACATGAAGCAGTTAGCATTAACAATATACAATGAATTGTTCGAATTTATTTAAGTCATAAATGCTATACTTTTTTTCTGATTACCAGATGAGCGCATCATTTAAATGTATTTTTACAGATGCAGCAGCCGTTATTGAAACAAATCACGGCACCGTTTTCGTGTGCGCTGCTGTACTCCACGCGGCATGAACGCCGACAATCGTCCCAGGCACACGTGTTTATCGCGGTTGCTTTGTTTGAATTTCATGGATTGTGTGCAATTAAATGCAATGAAATGAATGAATTGTAATGTGTACAGTACTGTGCTACTGTGTCAATTTCAGGTGTTAAAAGCCAGAACACTAAAATGCCATTTTATGCACTCGCGTCTTAAGGCGGTACGGTTGGAAGAAATCCGGCGCCATGACATGGGTATTCCGAGGTATACACCGCGTGATTTGTTAAAATAATGTCCGCTGCATCTGTATGTTATAAAAATGGTAATGGAAAATCAACGTTCGGCAGTTGTGGGTTTAGGGGAATAATTGCCTTATCAAAGTTTTCTCATTGAAATTGTGGTAGATTGTGCTGCTATTAGGACGTCTTTTTGACCTGCAGGCAATCTCTTATGGTAAAAGGCCATCTTTATTCTTATAATCGGCTTCTAAGCACATAAAGAACCCAAGGAAAATAATCCTTTCTTTTAATGACCATTTATTTCAATCTATAAATTCCATAGAACATTGAATTATATTTAATAGGTCTATTTGCTGTACGTTTGGCACTGTGAGAACTTATGCATTATTTGCAGATAAGAGACATATGAAGTTATAGTAATTCCTTCACCTCTGTTTATCTTTTTATGAACAAAGAAGGTACAAATTGTGCACTTATGTATATTATTACTCTAAGCCCTAAAGTGGCACAAAGCCAATAACTGATGAGACTAGAGTCCTGTTGGATGTTGATAAATATAAACATAATTTTTAAAGACGTGCTGTATTTCTTTCCATGTACGCTAACTAATGGCAGTAACCAATTAATTTCCTTCAATTTATCTCTACTTTCGGGACAAATTATAACCTCACTCATTGCATTCCACAATTCTCCACTCTTATCTCTCACTAACCACCCTTATTCTAGTGACCAAGCTCCCCACAGTCACCTACAAAATACACTTTCCGCTGTTTGCTTTTCTCATCTTTGACAGATCATGACATTTTTTTCATGGTTTGAACTCATTACAATTCTTCTTTTGACCTTGCCTCTCCTCTATATAAATGCAATCAGCCAGCACACACTCAATGAGGCTGTTTTCTGCTTCCGTGTTTGTCACATTTCATTGCTGAATTCAGTAATTCCATTACAACTACTAACTTGAAGGAGTAACCCCTTCAGTTTGGTCCTCACCAACACTACATTTCTTTGAGTTTCTGAAAAATGCCTTCACCTTGACTAACCCAAACAGGACATTTGTATTTGTGATTGAGGTGGATACACCAATCATTGCTGTGGGGGCTATTCTGACAGAGCAACATTGATCAAAGATGCTGCTTCATCCATGTGAAATAAATGGTAACATTGGCGACAAAAGCTGCTGGTAATTAAATCAATGTTTGAGGAGTGGAGACAGATTTTGGATGGGTCCCTTTGCCCAGTGTTGGTTTACACTGATCGTGAGAATCTAAATTACCTTTGCACAGTTTGTAGCCTGGATCCCAGACAGGCTTGATGGTCCCCATTTTTTACAAGGTACAGTCTCTTTTCAACCACATACAAGTGTTAAAGGGTGATCAAGGAACACAATGTGAAATCGTGATGTGCAATCTATACGTTATCATACAAATTAAATACACATCCAGTGATAGGTAATGTGGGGGGAGGATCGCAGCTCAAAACCAAGAGAACTGTTTTTCCTGTTCTTCCAAGTAGAAAATAGTATGCAAAGTGGGGGGAGCATGGAACAAAAATTGTGTAATACATTCCTATATATGATCAAAAAGATAGTATATGTGGAGGATTTAATACACTCAGATTATTCCCTTAGGAAATCAGCATTTTCACACTTAATTGCGTAGGGAGGTGAAGTATCCCATTTTCTTTGCTCCTGCAGTGAATAATCTCCTCAGTAAGGAAAGAGAAATAAAAATATACACTAGTATTGTCTAAAACAATAAAATGCACACGTACAATGTGCACCAACTAAAAGCCAATGTAACAACTGGGCAATACACCTCAGAGAGCAGGAGCATTAGGCCCCAGTGTCCGAATCGCCCGTGCAATGGGCTGCCCGGTGGCGCTCGTTCCCTGCATCTGAGTGATCTGATGGACTTCAGGCAACTTGTGATGGGGAGGTACGGTGGGGGCACGGCCATGACATCACGCAGCTGGTCCGTCCTCATTAGCTGTACCGCCACCGTGACGTGGCCAACGCTTTGCCACTGCAGCAAAAGACAAAAATATTCTAGTATTCGAACTCTTAGTGGCCTAGTGGTTTTCAGATCATTTGGTTTAGATGCTGAAATGTCTTTGTGGAATCCAATACGTGGGTAAAACCACTAGGCCACTAAGAGTTCGAATACTAGAATATTTCGGTAATATAAGGAAACAGGTAATGACACACAGTGTACCTAAACATTTTAAGATTTCCCATGAGTCTAATCCAAATGGATTTACATTTACTGCTTTAGAACACGTCAGTTTGGATTGTAGAGTGGGAGCTTGAGATCTCAAACTTACCCAGAGGCAGAGCTTCTGGATTCATAAATTGCTTACATTGATTCCAGATGGTCTCAGCGCAGATGTAGATATTGGATCCTTCATTTTCCAAAGTGTCTAAAAAATGCAGTCTTTTATCTTTAAAAATATTTTTGATTGAATTATATAGAGGTTTTTAATGTTAAGAATTCCGTTTTATAGAACATCAGACATCTACTTTTTTGAAAATACAGATTGCACTAAATTGGTAAAATTGTTTCCAGTACCAATGTTTGAGGAAGTTTATATATATTTTTTAGGTAGTTTAAATCTATTACAAAAAATAAACCGGCGCCTAACAACAAATGGTCTGGTCTGTCAGGCTATAGAGACCCAATCGGGTAGCTGGAGAGGGGGGGGACAATTTAACGCATATAGTAGGCATGAAGCCTACTGGATATATGAACTAAAAACCCTATCCCCTGATTGATTAGACATTGATTTTGATTTAGGTTCCTTTTTGGCAGGGTAAGATGTTTTTTTTTTTTTGGATAAGCTAAATTGATTTTTGAGTTTAAATTTAAGGTTATATCCAATTAATTTGTTTTGCTTCCCTCTCCCTCCCCCACCCTCCCCCCCCCCAACTATCTGACAACTATCTGACTTCTTTCTGGTGCATGAATAATGAAAGGTCTGACATATAGTGGTACATGATATATCCATTTAAACACACACCAGGGTATTGATAAATATGAGTTCAGTTTTGTGAATGGACTAATCTAAACATTAGTAATGAGGATTGTTTATATAATTATATTTAGGCCTGTGAAGAATCACATAATGGCAGGCACCAATTAGAGCCCTAGGGGTTATTCCACTCCTATCATACAAGTGTAGGCAGATTTTGGTCTGTCATAAATCTATGGGTTATTTTTAATACAATCTTAATACTGTACAGACTTTTTATTCCAATAGTCGCTTTTTTAATCATTTTGTATAACTATTTGTTTATTGTGTATTATTGTTGGAGCTAATGGCTCTCTGCTGAGTATGTTTTTTTATGTTGTATTTTGTTAATTGTTCACCTGTGATGGGTCAATTAAGTATTGATTGTTGATGATAAATTTAGGGTATATATACTAGCTATGCCTTACATTAAGTATGCCCCATAGGAAGTGAGTTATCTCATGAAACGCGTAGGGTTGTGGGTAGTGACGTTTGTTGAGTGATACCTGCATTGTCTGGAGATCCTGTGACAAGCAGAACTCTCAGCTTTGGAGTACAGCGGCGAGTGAGCCGCACTTCCGCGTATGCACGCGTATCTTTGGCAATTATGTCTGTAACCGGTAAACGGAGCGGCTACACGTGGACACAGTGGGACACAGCAGGGAAGTCTAGCACCGGCAGTGCAACATTCAAGGAACCATCCGGGCTGGCAGTACCCATCGGACTACATCCAGTTTCCTGGTGTGGACATTTGACTGCGAGAAGGACTATCTACTGTGCCAATTTGCTATATGCATCTTGTAAGTAGGGTTTCAATTTTTCCCTATCCGGAGCTGAGTACCCACGTCACTTTTCCAGTGTGTGTCACTACTTTATTTTAAAGTGTATTTTATGAAATCGGTCATTCTTTTGGCTCATTACGTGGTGTTTTTGTTAGAGTTAGTATAGTGTCTACGTTTCATGTTTGTTGGACTGTAAGTCTTGTTGGTCTAATCAGCAGTTTTATGTATTTTGGTTTTTATTTAGAGATTTTATGATTCTAAGTACTCAACAGTTATACACTTTGATTGGTCTCTGGTTTTCTTTCCACATGTTGTGAGACAACAATCAAGATATTATCGGAAGAATCCTAGTTCAACAGGACAGGCCATTCTTATATGGTCAGGTTTATTCACTGAACATTTGTTGTTAGGCGCCGGTTTATTTTTTGTAATTTCTGTGTGTGATTTGTAATTATTTCACTTGTTCCAGGCAGCCTTCCTATATTTTAGGCACTTTTTTAATCATTATTAGTAGAGTTTATAGTACACTGCATTATTATTGAGCATTCGAGCTGTAGCACATTTTTCTTTTTTCACGTAGTTTAAATCTATGTTATGTAGGCCCGGTCTTATTTTGCCCCCAGAGACCCCCATCTGAGTTTGCCGAGTGGCCGTGGGTGCCGCCGGAGCCAGCGACGGACCCGCCGGCTGCTCGCGAAGGTGGGAGCCGGAGCAGGGTGCGCTCCAAGTCCCTGGAGTTCCGGCGGCGCACCCGGCTGGCGGGGGCCGCCATTGCCGATGCGCGCGCATGCGCCGTTATCGTGCATGCACGGAAACAGTTAGAAAGTTGCGGCGGCCATTAGGGACAAGGCAAGTGCGCACACGGCCCCAATGCAAAGACAGCCACCACGGGACTACAAGTCCCATGAGGCCTAGATATGCAGGCACCAGGTGTCCACAAGTGGCCAATGAGAGGCCAGAATTCACTAGAGGAGCATTGATACATTTCGCGGGCTTAGTGCGACGGCAGTTGGAGCTGGGAGCAGGAAGGGGAAGGAAGGGTGTAGGGAGCGAGTGGCTCCTACCCCAGGTAAGGTAGTTCCCCAGATCCCAGGCAGGTCCCAATCCCCACCAGGGTAGGGGGTAAGTACTGAGGGATGGGCCCTAGGTTAGGGACCCTGCCCTTAGCAGTGTGTGGAGTGTGCAGTCTTGTGAGTGTCACGGCTGTCAGTGCTGTGTGCGCTGACAAGTAGGCACAGTGTGTGTCTGCAGCACGTTTGCTGCCGGTACCCGGTTGAGTTCAGTGTGCCTGCTGCAGGTACAGTGTGAGTGCAGCACGGTTGCTGCAGGTACCGTGTGAGTGCAGTGCGTTTGCTGCAGATGTTAGGTTGAGTTAGTCAGAGGGGATCCGGGAGGTGAAGGGAGAGGTAGAGTGGGTGCAGGGGGTCAGCGACCCACCTGCCTAGGACAGGCTACCCCGTAGGCCCCTAGGAGTGTTCCCTGAAGTCACCAAAGGTTGCTGTGCTGCAGGGACGCCCATAGTGGTAGCGAGCATCACCCTTTACTGTGTAGACAGCTAGGGACAAAGGGACAAGCGTGCGGAGCAGGCTTGCTGGCGAGTCATCTGGGACCAGACGGCTGGACATTGAGACCCAGGAGGCAGACCACTGATTCATCTGACCCTTTGCAAAGAGGTACCGGTCACCGCCGTGACGGAAGGTACTATAATAACAAGTGCACCAACACCGGTCAACAGGCGCTGATCCCGCCTTAGGCTAAACTCTTTAGGAACACTGAGCGAGTGGTTAAAGAACTGAGCCTATCCCAACACATTACCGTACACGGACATGGTGTGGAGCACGCGGTAGCGGGACTGAGACAGTACTCATTAGGAGCGTGGCTGAGCCACTACCGTTGTAAGGACGGTACTAGTTATTAGGGTGTTAGGCATTGCTGCTAAGGCTATGCGTTAGGATATGCGGTGTGTGTTAATTGATATGTGTTATTGCTACGTTGCATTATAGAGTGATAAGGTTACCGTGCATTATCATTATTACAGTAAAGTTGGTTGCATCACATGTGTGTGGATGTATTTCTTGCCCAGGGGAATCTCACAACACGGGGATCCTGGGTAAGTGGAGGCGCTGCGCTAGAATAGTTACCCCAGGCTCCCAGATAGCGGAGGCTCAGATCTCCTGGAGCCGCAGGTGTTGTACAGTGACCAGTAGTTCCTTTGGGAGGGTTCAGAAAAAGGGCTACAGTTACATTGTAGTTTATACAGCATGTTTATTTGCTAGTATCAGTGTTACATTGTTGTGCAATGAATTTGGTTACAGTAACATTTTTGTAACAAGTGTGTCATAAACAGTGTAATTGTCTATGTAGAACATGGATAATATCATTTAAAAAAAATTGCACTGCAGATATATGTATATACAGGAGGGCCCCGTGTATACGGCGGGTTCCGTTCCAGGGGCCCGCCGTATAGTGAAAATCGCCGGAAAGCGAATCCGGCGATTTTCAGTGATTTTGCATGAGCAAATCGGCATTTTTGCCGTTCTGCGCATGCGCGACCTATGGTCTGCACGCGCAAACTACAGTATGTGCGTGCAAACTATGGTCTGCGCATGCGCGCCGGGCGCACCCGCCCGTTCTGCGCATGCACGACTGAGGATCCAAGATGGCGGCCCCCTTCTCGGTGCCGCCGTATCAGCGGATCGACGAAAAGCGGGGCGCCGAGAAGCGGGGCCCTTCTGTGTTTCTTGCTAAAATGTAATTTGTTCTTCATGTCAATGTAATTTTTTCATTATATATGCATGTATTTAAGATCACTAAATACTAGTATGGGTTATCTGTTAATTGATCAATTTGCTATGAAGTAGTACAGTATAAAAGGGAATCCAACAGACCAATATGTTGAGAACTCCTGATGAAGCTGAAAAGTTAAATACATAGGGGCCAATGCACTAAAGGTTCATTAAAAAAATCGCCGGCCCATTTAAATCACCGTTTTTGTGAGCATTGCTATCACGGTATTCAGAAAGCGTTGATTACCTGTGATAGCAACATTCCCAAAATGGGCGAGTAGCCGGCGATGTGATGATCGCCTCTCTGAAAACGCCTTACCCAGCAATTCCTTTGTGCTGCAGAGAGAGCTGCTCAGAGAGAGCCGCCTCTCCCTGCGCAAATCTCGCCCGAAATATATGTTTTTTTTCATTTAAATTGAATTACTAGTGCAGATGAGCAGGGGGTCTCTGGAGCAGTAGAAGAATTTCAAAAGTAGAAAATCCAAAGCACAACTGATAAAAAGTGTACCGGTGGACTAATAGACTATATCAAAAATGTATTAAATTAAAAACATATCAACAAAGTCCTGGCAGATCCTCTAACGTGTTTCACGCGCTGGGCACTTTATCAAAGAGTGATCTGTCAGGATACAACACAACACTGATATAGGGCAACTCTCAATAGAACCAGGTGGTTCACAAAATTAATCAATTAGCACACCTGAATAAGGTGTCATATTGCAAGTCTAGATTGCCAGATTCCCAGTGAAAACATGACAAAAGACATAAAACATATACACATGTTTAAAACAAAAAATGATTAGTTCAACTATTGAACCAAATTAAACACCAAGATGTATAACTTATATATATAAACAAAATTACATATATAAATAATAAACAATACAAAATGTACATATACATATGTCACAGAGCCAGGATTTGCATAGGTATAAAAATGATTATATCAAGTATAAACAGTAAGCAGGATAATTCACAACTATAGATCTTTCAGAATCATGCAGTTTTTTTTTAAATTACAAAGTATTCAAAATTTGTAAAGATTAGACCGTTGGTAACGAATGAATTTGTGTCAAGGGTAAACACCCCAAACATTTCTCTTTTGTTGAGGATATTTTCTCTATCACCTCGGTCTCCAGAGCACAACCGCATTGATTTCCGGTCCGGGGACCCCCTGCTACAATACACTAGTAATAAAATTTATATTAAAATAAGTAATAACCACCAAAACACAATCCACCCTCTGTACCCCCACATAAAACCATATTTAATTTTTTATACACAGAATTTATACTATAGGCCGGTGGGGGTCCCCGGGTGGTCCCCGTGGGTGCCCTGGGGTCTCCGGTGGTGATATTAATGGGTATCAGCTACGGAGACTCCCGTATCAATCCGAAGCCGAAAAAAAAAGCATTTTTTTTTTCTTAGTGCCATCTTGCCGCTTCTCAGCAGGTTTCCATCACCTTCACGCCAACTTTTTCTGGCATGAGGATTTGGGGAGAAACTCCCCATTCTAGAGCGATGATAAGCGTTGATAACCTAATCGCTGCTACTAGAAAAGCACGAGTTTAGGAACATGCCGAAAAGCGGCGAAAAGTGGCTTATCACCACTCACTCAGTGATTTTTTTTTCTTTTGAGTAAAATTTTTGGGGTGATTCAGCCTTTTTTCGTCCACTTATCGCCACTTATAGAATCACTGTAGGCCTTTTGGGTGATACGTTGGTGATAATTTGGTGATAAGTTGGCGATACAAGCCTTTTGAACATTTAGTGGATAGGCCCCATAGAGTTGATTTACTGGCAGACTAGAGAGGCAGGACACCCAGCTCAAAGACGTTAAGACCTGAAGTGTAGACCAACGCCATTCATTCCAGAGGAGTGGTGTGCAATTTCTTACACTATACACCTGTTTAAGTGCTAAAATATTTGAGTGCACCTTTTAAAGATTACTTTTGCTACATAAAAAGTTTTTTGAGACCATTTACATCATTGGCTTTTTCTCTGTTCCTATATATAATGGCGAGACAGCCTCCAAGACTTCGCCCACATCGTTGGATTAGTATACATACTAAAAAAAGAGGGATTGTAATGAGGAGAGTCCAACTGAGAAATATCCAGCCGTCTGAAGTGCTATTCCTTATACTATGGGGCCTATGCAGAGAGCAGCGAATTTTAAAATTGGCGAATTTATTAAAAAGTAGCTTTTTTGGAGAGTTTTAATCTCCATATGCAGAAAAGTGCGAATTCTGCTATGTTTAACATGGATGCGTGTGGCGAGTTTAAATTGGCGAGATGCGCGCTTCAGAAATGTGTTAAAACAAATTCGCGCCTTTTTTTTCCCCTTTGCAATGGCCGCGAGCGGCAGTTTTTTTTGGCGAGGCAAAACGGAGACAATCGCGCCATTTTATTGGCGCGAACAGCCGCTAGATGCCGTTCGCGCCTCTCTGCATACGGATATTTTTTAAACTGGCGAGATTGCGGTTCTCGCCAGCCGCGAGGCGAGTTTTACAAATAGAAAAGAAAAATTGGCGCGTTTTTCGGAAATCTCCATTTTCTGCTGTTTTCTGCGCGATTATCTCCAAAAAATGGCGAATTTTGAAAATTCGCTGCTCTCTGCATAGGCCCCTATATCTTTTAACATGCCCTTATACTAATTGTGTGTTCAATGATTGAAGCTTTTTCTCATGTTTATAGAACATTTTAATTGTGTGTGTGTGTGTGTGTGTGTGTGTGTGTGTGTGTGTGTGTGTGTGTGTGTGTGTGTGTGTGTGTGTGTGTGTGTGTGTGTGTGTGTGTGTGTGTGTGTGTGTGTGTGTGTGTGTGTGTGTGTGTGTGTGTGTGTGTGTGTGCGCGCGCTTTTCCCCCACTCAATGCTGAAAATCTGGTCTGGGTTGGAAACCTGCGCTACCAATGTTTGTGAGATTTGGACGTTCCTATTGGGTCACTTTTCACTAATGAAATCACCTCATTTGATTTTGGTCACTTTTTCTCACAATGTATTGTTTTGCATCCTCACTATAAATTATAATTAAGGTATTATTTCTTTTAGGTTAATACTGATAGATCTAATAAACAACAGATTCACCTACCACTGAAATATAAGTATCACATTTTAAGGTATTTAGAAGGGCGCCCTATCTTTTGCTTGTGACATAAAACATTGAAAAATATATAATGCATACCCCGGTTTAAGGACACTCACTGTAAGTACACTCATAAGTAAGGACATATCACCCAATAGACAAACGGCAGCTCACGCATGCACCTGTCAGCACGTCCTCAACAGCAATACCGGCTCCCTACCAGTACCGAAGCTGTGCGCAAGCGGGGAGACTATAGAGCCTGTTACAAATGCGTTATTTACATCAGTTATGCACGTATAGGATGATTGCAGTACAGTATAAGCATCGATAAGTGGGAAAAAGGTAGTGCTTCACTTTAAGTACATTTTCGCTTTACATACATGCTCTGGACCCATTGCGTACGTTAATGCGGGTGTGCCTGTAATTAACAATTATTTAAATCCCTGATCAAAGCCAGAAAGGCTCAGAGAAGACATGCCAAAAAAGGACCACTGTAAAAGGTTGGGAACATATTATAACTGTCTACACCACATTTGCGAGTTTTACTAACTAGCAGTAACAATCAGCCAGCGATATATAGTGGACCATTAACAAAGGAGAAACAGAGTAGCATTGAGGCTTTTTGCCTAATCTTCCAGACTAATTGCAGACTCCTCCAGTTTTTCATTTTTTTCTGTTTAAACCATTGAGGAAAAATTATTTTACAGGAAACATACCCATCCTCAAGCACTAGTTGAGGTGCAGGGTAATTAGATGCTTAAAGACATTAGGCCCAACTCCAGTAACTAGTGGAATGGAAAAGTTATGGTTTAGTTGGTATAACGTTCATAAGAACCACTGCTGTGTGCATCATTAAGTCACACAATTTGAGGACCAGCAACTACAAGTGGTAACTGGTAATCTCCCAGCTGCAGCCTCAGTTGTCTCCTAGGCTTTTGCATTGTTCTCACTCTACACATCTTCTCTTGGTGAATGACTACAATCTTTTGGCTTTCAGTATCATCTCTATGCCGATGACACCCACATTTACCTATCCTCCCCTGACCTATACCCCTCTCTACTGCCCCTTGTCACCAACTGACTCTCTGCAATCTACTCCTGGATCTCCCCGTTACCTGAAGCTTAACATGTCCAAACCATAACTAATATTCTTTTCCCTCTTCCACTGCCACCCCTACACCCAAACTATGCCTCACTGTCAAGAACACCACAATCTCATCAACACCTCAAACTCACTGTCTAGGGTTCATCATTGACTCTGATCTCTCCTTAATTCCTCACACTCAGTCCTTCACGAAGTCCTGATGTCTCTACCTCCTAAATACCGTGTTTCCAAGTTATGAACTTTTCTTACTGCTGATGCCACAAAATCCTAATTCATTCACTCATCTTGTCCCGTCTTGACTACTGCAACCTTCGCCTAGTTGGCATTCGCCTTGTCTGCCTATAGCAACTCCATTCCATCAAAAACGCTGCTACTAGACTCATCTACCTTACTCACCGCACCACTTCTCCTGCTCTACTATGCAAATCCCTACACTGGCTCTACACATATCCTCTAGAATAAAATTTACAAACCTAGCTCTAACTTACAAAGCTCTCGATGATGCTGCCCCCTCTAACATCTCATCCATTACCACTAAATATATCCCTAAATGCGCCCTACATTCAGCCCACATCTGCCTTTGCTCCTGCCTTCCCTCCTCTCACTCCCACATGCATGACTTCTCCTGTTCTGCCTCTTCTCTCTGTAATTCCCTACCACGTACCATCAGGCCTCCCAGCTTTCAAACTCTCTGAAAGCTCAACTTTTCAAAGAAGCCTCTAAAAATCCAACTCACTCCCACCCTATCGCTCCCCTGCAACCTCATTGGGACGAGCTGTGCAGCTGGACCAATCTCCACACTATGCAACACCCCCTAACATCCCTACCGTAAAACCTTTAATGGAATAAGCGGTCAGGCTGGACCATACTGCAACCTGAGATACACTCCATCCCACAATGAGCAGCCAATTTAACTTTTTGTTTCAACATTGTCCCTCATTCCCTGTAGATTGTAAACTCCCACAAGCAGGGCCCTCATCACCTCTATATGTCTGTCCTTATTTGTATGTAATTTTGTTTATGCAATTATGAAAGCTCGGCACCCCCTTTGTTCCGCTCTGTGTAATATGCTGACACTTTACAAATAAATAATAATAATTGTTCAAACAATTGGATTAATTGTCTAAGCCAGCTACAGCCTATATCTTGTCGAGTGTCTGACACCAACTTTGGGTCACATTTGACTTTTTCTTCTTTGCTCACAGTCACACGGTATCTAAGATACTGTCAGTCATCCCTCGCAGACACTATAGCAACAATCCAAGTGCATGGCTTATGCTCTTTCACTATAACTTTTTTTCTGCCTTCAGTACACTGTATTTTGTCCTTGCACATAGAATAATCTCTCAACTAAAACTGTGTCTATTCTGACCATCCTAAAATACTGCTGAAACCTTATAAATTACTGCCTTTTCTTAAAAACCCTTCACAGCATGCTGCAACTCTTTCATGTAGCATTTTATCCTTGATGTCTCACTATGCCCCTACTGGAATCACCCAATAATTTATCTGCTGTATTCAACCTGCCTCTGGCCATGTCACATATGAAAACGTGATTCCCTGAATTTCCTTTCCTCTTCTTGAAATGTGAACCCTTTAGGGTTTAAAATATATGCAGCTGCATCAATTATCAAGAATCAAAACTTCTGAATGTCTGTAAGCCCCACACGTATCAGCGATTGCTTTTAACACATTGCTAAAAATTCAGATTTGTATACAATATTCAATCCATTGGGACACCATGATAAATGAAGTACATTACACAATAGATTTAAATTGCTTTGAAGTTTATTGCTTGTTTTCAGCAGTGGCAGGAGGCGCAGAACAGGAGACTCCTGTAACAAGGAGATGGACTTGGAATGGACCAGACAGAAGGAAGTGGTACAAGGAATTCATTGTCTACTTACTGTACATTTCTCCAAACGAAATAAATAACACATACAAAGCATAGGAATATAAGTGGAATTTACTTCTGGAGCAAACAGATTGGTGGATTTTCATAGCAATGACAGAATAAGAACTACCAATATATCACACAGAAAAATAAAATAATTCATATGTATAGGTAGATAAAACTGAGTGTGTAACACGCCTAACTGTAAGGTAACAGAACAATCTATTGAAACTATATTACATAAATTTAAAAAAAAAAAAACAGACGCGTAGCGTCAGCGCTGTTGAAAAGGTCACAAACCAGCCACTGGACAACAAGAACAATTCAATTTTAAATTGTAAAATATACTTTATATAGGCTATGCATCATAAACATATTCTGGACTATATTTACAGTTCACATTGTATCAAAACATACATTCAGTTTTATGTGCTATTCATAGTATCATATTTACAAGTTACTGTACACTTTGAAAACACTCAGTATGGGCTATTCATCAATATCTCCTATCAGCACAATTGGTGGAAAAGTTTGGCAAAGACAACGTGAGATTTCCCCCCACAGCTGATGCTGTTTTCTTGCCATGGTATTCCCTTGCGTTTGAAGGAGAGAGGCTGATAAATAAGACTCAATAGGCAAGTAGTGTTCCCTGTGAAAAAGATGCGGTTTTACTTGCTCTGTTTTCACAATATAATATTCTTATAATGTTACAAAAAAAAAGAGGAAACATTACTTACAAAGTCTGACAGCTAAAATGGTTGTGAGTGAGAGGTAGAGCACAATCAGATGCATTGTGACATATTACCTTCCTACATATACAGAGTGGGTGCAACCTATCCTTCATTAGGCATCTAATATAATGCATTCGTGGTTTGTCCAAACAACTGTACAAAAGCAACTTTGGCACGTGAAAAAAAAAGAATAGAAACATTTGTTGAAAAACTCCCGTCTTCAAAACTGGAGGAAAGAAATGAACCAGATGTATCAAAGAAAAATAAAACCAGTTGAAAGCAACTTTTCTTTATTTGATAAATCTGGTGCAGTTACAGTACCTTTACTAATATTTGCCAGTTTTGCTGTCGGAAGACTTTGTCAAATAACGTCCAAAGGACACACTGTATTTGCATTACCCTAGAAAACACACAGAGCATTAAAGTAGAACATCACGTTAAAAATACACTCCTTCTATACTGTAAGTATATAGTATGTATATATATATATATATATATATATATATACACACACACACACACACACACACACACACACACACACACACACACACACACACACACACACACACACACACACACACACACACACACACACGAGAAAATGTAGGGGTGTTGCATCAGCTAATATCAACTGGCACAATAACTATCATTACTTGTTCAGCTTAAAAGATGAGTAATAATATTTAGAAAATGTCAGTCAAGTTAGAGGTAGGGTCAATAAATGAGGTAAATAGCTTCTATTAGTGTCTAGTCTGAACAACATGAGTTTGCTGCAGTAACTACTATATTTGCAAAATTACAAATCCTCAATATTAGTAAGGCATTTTCATGTCAAAAGGCAATTTAAACTGAGATGCAAGAAACAATACAGAGCAAATATTATTATTTTCCCACTAAAGCTTCTGCCTTTGATTATTTTTTTATTATTATTAGTTATATTGTAAAATCCATATTTTGTGGCATCAGCTTTGAATCGTGTCCATACATCATATTTAACCAGATTTATGCTACAACAAAGGTACTTGCTTACAGACTGATGTATTTTTGGGGATGTTTGACATCCCATGAATGATGATGAGACTAAACAAAAGATAACAGTAAATAGACCCTGGTGTTATGGCAATTGGACATGTTGTGGTTTATTTTGCAAAGTCTACTGACTGCAGAACTGGCACATAATAGTATACAACAACGTGCCCAATTGATGTCACGTACCATCTTTACACCAGTGTTGCAGCTATAACATTTTGATAAATAGCCCCTATTGTGTTTAGACTACACATCAACTTAAAATGTTCCTGCATGTTAAAAATATCCCTGCTTAAGCTGTAGGGACAATATTGCGGAGTTCTGAATGAGAACAAAACTACATCTGAATTAGAATGGCGAATCGCTAATTCAGAATTCAGTTGAGAATATGTAAATGGGTGTATGAAGATGGCCAGCAGTCTTATCTGCGTATTCAAAAGTCATCGTTTACCGAGTTAGAAACGCAGGTTATTACTAGTTAAAGAATTGCAAAATTTGGGTCGGAATTGCAATCTTCCATTGCTGTTAATCTAAGGTGTACTTTTCCAAAATGTAGTATGAAACCGGCACTAAACTCTTAGCTGTAAGATAAAGTCAGATATGTTGTAGAACTGTTATAGTATGACCCAATCATGAGGTCTATCGACCAAAGTCTTCCAGCTGCAAAACGTGGGCAAAAAGCAACTGCACGAAATTATTCAAGAAGAATCTTTCCCATTGAAACTAATGGGACTTTTTCCTTTGCTAAATCTAGTGCACTGTGTTTGCCACCGATATGCAGCTGCGAGACTTTGATAAATAACCCTGCATGCAGTGCTTTTGCAAGACGATTTTACAAGTAGAAAATAAGCAACTAGACCTTCAAAGCTCGCGATGTCCTGAATTTTCTAACAGCTAATCATTTGAAGATTTCATTTTTAGACGACTTGGGAAAAATAGCATGGTTAAACCATTTTCAAATGTTCATTAAGGGCATTTGTTGAATGTCAAGAAGACAAATAGCTTACACAAAGAAACTGAAAGTTCTTCTGCTCCAAGTCCTAGGGCCATTTCTTAACTAAAAACTCAATAGCATTTGAACATGGTCCAGAAGAAGAAATATTTCTATATATTACGCAATATTATCCATTCATATTAAAGTAGCAGTCGAAGCTGCAGTGGGTTTTTTTGTTTTTTTTTATACTTTTTCCCCCCTTTAATACAGTGGCGGCCGAACTGACTCTAATGCGGCCGCCACCGCAGTTTTAAAATAGCACGGGCGGCGCGTGGGCTGTCTCCGGCCGAAACCGGGCCGGTTTCGGACGGTTTTCCCATGCCTCGGGCGCTTTCAATAGTAAGCGCCATTAGCGCTTATCTATTGAAGCGGCCGCCGCGCGGGAAACTCCGGTTTTAAACAGAGAGCGGACCCGCGGCTAGCCCGCTACGATCCCGGCCAGCTCCCGGCAAGCTTTAGACTGAGCTTAGCCGGGACAGTATGTGCATCAAAGCAATTCACACAATGATAAGTAATTATGTAAGTTCACGACCAATCCGTTCTCCTGTGATCAATCAGCGAAGATTCAGCTCGGGGGTTCACTAAATGTCTGTCAGTGCCACAGCAGAGGACCAAAGATTCAACGTTCTGTGGGTTAGATCATGTGACCAAGCAGCCTCTAGACACAATTGGTGCACTGCTAGAGAGAGGGCAGAGCTCAAAAAGGGTGCGCCATAGCCTGTTTCAGAAGAGGAAGGGGTTGTGACTTTGTAAATGGTTACTATAGAAACAAAAAATGCTTGTTACAATATAATACATGAAAATTGTCATTCAGAGGATTTTTTTTTTAATGCTACAAGTATTTTCTTATAGTCCAAAACAGAGTTATTTTTTTTAAACACATGTAGAATATTGCTTGGTCTGCAGCTTTATTCCAAGGAGTGTACTTCTACTTTGAGTGTTTAAACATAATCTAACAACTAAATACCTACTAAATTGGTGGTTACCGTAGGTATCAAAGTCTCCCATATGTAAATACTGCTTTGCTGTTAATATGAATTTTGTCTTTGAGAATTGTGATGCTGTTGTTTGTACCCCGTTTTGGAGCTGGGAGAATTTGATGGCCCTATTGTGTCTGTGTTTTGAGAGAGCAGCTTCGCTTTGTGTCATTAAGTCAATTCTCTATTTCACCCTCAATTGTACATAACAATAGTATTTTAGCAAATGCATGTTGAAATGCTTTATTGTTTTTTTTTACTTTACATTCCTCCAATAAAAACTGCATACTGTTACTCTATCTCTGCCACAGTGGCAAGCAATACCCTGCAATGCATTTAGGAGCAATAACTAGTACTCGCTTGGGAGAGGAAGTAGGTGGCTTCTTGATTTCTCCTGCAAAATTGATGAAAAAATAAGCACCAGATTATATCAAAGAAAAAAGTCCCACTGAAAGCATTAGGATTAGTGGTGTACAGAGAACCCGGATGTACCCGGTGGCTTTTCAGCTACCCGGACATTACCCGTACCCGGCAACTGAGAAGTGGGCCTGGCGTCGGGAAATGTCAGGGTAGCTGAAAATAATCATCACTTACCTCAGTGGTTCCCAACTCCAGTCCTCAAGGACCAGTAACAGTGCAGGTTTTAAGGATACCCCAGCTTGAGCACAGGTGGTTCAGTCACAATGATTGGGCCACCTGTGCTAATGAGAGGATTGCCTTAAAACCTGCACTGTCAGTGGTCCTTGAGGACCGAGTTGGGAACCACTGACATACCTCATCAGCAGACGTCCTGTGCCAGTGGCAGCATCCGAACTGTCTTCAGCTGGTGTGGAAGCCGCTCCGGTCACGTGGCATCCCCAGCAGAAATCTCACACTGACACTGACTGCTTACCTGCTGCTGTGGAATGAATCCATGCTGCTTCCACGCCGGCTGAAGATAGTTCGGAGGCTGCTGCCACCACAGGACGTCGTCCTCCACCCTGCAGGTAAGTGCACCGGGTAACGGGTACCCGGCCGGGTAGAACTCTAGATTTTGGCCGGTTACCCATTACCCGGTTTAAAAAAATAAATAAACTGTACCCGGTACAACACTAATTAGGATAAGATAATAAAAAATGCACAAATGCGCACCAGGGATTAGTGGAAGGTAATTTATTAAAAATACACACAAACTCTGAGGGGATCCAACCCCACCTCAGAACAGCTGTGCAGCTGGACGGCTAAGTACTACCCAGGAGAATACCTGATGGTGACTAAACCCTAAGCTGCACAGTATACAAATACAGTAAAATTTATATAAAAACACATGAAAGAAAAAAACAAACATGAAAACAACCTATCAACAGATTTGTATAGAAACCGCCATAAGGTTGGGCACTGGCAAGGGGAAACGGACACTCACACAGAGACAGTCAGCAGACTCGCGGTGTCTGCACAGGATCCGGATCTCGGCACCACGGAGATGGAAAAAACCGCTGCTGTCTCCTGCAGGCTCCGTCTCAGCTTACCAGCATACACGCGCAGGATAACCTGTTGTGACCTCTAGAGCGTTTTTTTCCATCTCTGTGATGCCGAGATCCGGATCCTGTGCAGACACCGCAAGTCTGCTGACTGTCTCAGTGTGAGTGTCCGTTTCCCCTTGCCAGTGCCCAACCTTATGGCGGTTTCTATACAAATCTGTTGATAGGTTGTTTTCATGTTTGTTTTTTTCTTTCATGTGTTTTTATATAAATTTTACTGTATTTTTATACTGTGCAGCTTAGGGTTTAGTCACCATCAGGTGTTCTCCTGGGTAGTACTTAGCCGTCCAGCTGCACAGCTGTTCTGAGGTGGGGTTGGATCCCCTCAGAGTTTGTGTGTATTTTTAATAAATTACCTTCCACTAATCCCTGGTGCGCATTTGTGCATTTTTTATTATCTTGTATTTCAGGGTGAGCTCCCCCCTTTATAAGCGGGGTTCACCTAGATTTGAGAGTTTCTGGGGAGACGCTTTATGTACATGCTGCAAAGGGATCATCCACACCATCATACAGCACGAGCGCTGAATATCCTGTTTTTTCTACACTAATTAGGATATTTTACTTTTTAATCAATATAGTGCATTTTATGCCCCAGTTTTGCAGCCAAGATACTTTAATACATCACCCTCACATGGATTCTCCACTATATAGCGTGGGGCCTGGCTTCTAGCTTCTGAGATATAGATTTGGATTAGAGATGTGCAAACATATACCATTTTCCATGCAAAAACAAAAAGATGGGGGAAAAATTACAAAGTTCGCCAAAATAAATTTGCAGGCAGGTTACATGACCAATATGTACGTCTCATTGATTAGGTGACCTTGTTTTATGTTTGTTTGTTTTTTTTTCACGAAAAGTAGCTCAAATTGAATAATGTTCTCAAAATGTAATAAAAATGTGAAATATCACACTTTTAAAAAAACAAGCAAAAATAAAATATTCGCAAACCGGTTTCGCTACAGTTCGCACATTTCTGTTTTAGATCTATTCTTCCATACTGTTCATTAATTATTTTCACAAATACCCAATAATGTGTACTGCCTTCTGTCTTATTCTAGCTTATTTAGATTGATATAAAGTCCATTTGTGTTGCAATATATAACATTATCAACAGAAATTTTGCAGGTGACTTTTCTCAGCACACATTTTTAAAAACAAAATAAATATTTTTCCAGGCTCAGTTTAAAAGGCTTGTTTGTAATATGTTTGTAACAACTGTCACAAGACGTTCCAGTATGAAGTCAAGATTCTCTAGCTTTTGTATGATTAATTATGTAATGCAACATGTATGGTCCACTTTGTCATGAAGACTCAAAAGCTATAAACATAGCACAGGTCTCACGACCTCAAAAAGTGCAGTTCCCCAAAAAAACTTGTGTGCAGACTTTCCATCATGCTGTATCATCTTCCAGATGATGATGTTATCGCTCAGAAAATGTCTTTTCTAAAGTTTTTTTTTTTTTTTTTATTGATCTTGAAGTTATCAGACTAAGGAAAATTCCGCTTGGAAGCTGGAACACCTTCTTGTTTTCGGACTGCATTTTGCCAACATAGAAATCTGGGTGCTGAAGTTGGTTCCGTTGCTTCCCAGTGATGGCTGGTGATACTTCATGTCTGCTCCCAAAAATGTTTCCATGTGCCACCGCCTCCATTTCCGTTTCAGTTCAGCTTGAACCTTTTGCATACAGGAAGAGAAGCAAACATTTTAGTACACCAATTTTTAAATAAGTCACTGCTGCTCATTATGGGGTAGACCCTCAGAGGTCAGTTAAATCTGGGCTACTAACGTGACATTACCTAAATAGGTAACATCCGTTAGTTTTCCTCACTTTACTGGGTATCTACAACGCTAATGATATGCAAAAACAATGTATGTTCAGCAAACTAGCAACATTAGGTTAGCTGTATTAACATAGATCTTTCTTGTGCATAGAGGTGTTAACCAATACACTGCGCATGCGCATTGGCAAAACTATAACGTATGTTCCAATTAATGCGCATGCGTTACAGAAGCGGTACCAGGAGGTCTAGTGAGCCTGGCAAATCTGCTTAAAAAAAGGAGGAGGAGATATTTCTTGTAAATAGTTTTGATATTATTTTCCCTGTTGATTATTTCTGACTTTATTGTTCGCAGACTGTGAAGTAACTACAGATGCAACTGCCGGTTGTAGACTGCTTGCCAAGGAAAATCTGTGACTATCTCGCAGAAACTCGTGAGATGGTTCACAGCAGGCTGTAATGGCCCATCGGATTAAAACTGCGGGGTTCCCTGCATTTGAATGGGACTCGCAGCCCGGTAGGATTCACAGAGCGTGTCCTATTCAAGTGTAAGGACCCCCGTTGTGTTAATCCGATGGGCCATTAGTCTGGCTGCAGGAATCTCGCAGTGAGGGATGGTTTAAAGTGCAGTATTCTCTAGGCAAGCCGTCCACAACCGGCAGTTGCAGCTGTATGTGGGGAATAAAAGTTTTGTTCACAACTTCTGTCTCTTAGTTATTATTTTAATAATATGTAAACACATTATAGTACACCCGTTCTTAAAACAGTCAATATTATATACCGTATTAGGTCAGCCAAACATATTATACATTCACTTTAATCACTAAAAACTATAATATAGTTTATTATATGAACTTAATGACACATTATCAGGTGTGTCCCTTGATGTGTTTCAGATATTTATATGATCCATTATATATGTGTGCGTGTGTGTGTGCGTGTGCGTGTGCGCATGGCACATGTAGTGAAATGGTTAAGTCCTACACTGCAATCATTTGGGTAGCACTTTAGACCTGCACTTTTTGCTTGTGCAGTAGGCTGTTCCCTGAAATATGATAGGCATAGATGTGAGTAACGGCAGGTTTTGATGTGACCTAATTATTGTAGCATTATTTCCATGCGCTAACATGAACACAGATTTGCGGATATGCGATGTAGGTTAACGGCTCATTATCATATGATTTGCATACGAGTACGTTAGTGGTCCGATATTATCCTGGTTAACATGATGGCATCGTAACACTAATCACCTTTGTGGATGTGCGTTACAACTAATCGATACGTTAATGGGGGTAACATCACACTAAAACATTTAAGCGACCTCATTGGATCTACCCCTAAGAGCCTCTGATAATACTGTTCTCAAGCATTCCTAAGCAAATATATTTCTGATTTGGAAAGCATTAAAATCGTGCATTTAAAAAAATTAAATAAAAAAATCACATAGAAAGCAATGCATATACACATAAATAATAATGTAAAACAAAAACAAAAAATCGACTAAATCTTACCTCTCCATTAAGGAAACAATAAAGGATAGCCACCACAAATCCCTAAAAATATAAAAGGAAATGTAATGTTCATGTAAACAAAAATAAAGCACAGCATACATAAAAAAAAAGTATTAGTGAATGAATGTTAATTCATTTAATTGTTATCTATGTTGATTTGGTTTTACTTAAAATCTTCCAATATTTTCTGATAAGTTCCACGCAATAAATTCTTACAAACAGTTACCGCACTAAGCCAATTCCAGCATGTGACAAAGTACAGTATATGTACAATCTTCACTAAAACAAACCTTAATGCTATATATTTATATATATATATATATATAGATATATATAGATATATATGTATATCTGCTCCCACTCCACACACACCTTTTGTAAAGCACTGTATATACTGTGGGCTCTCCATTCATGTTAATTCACACTGATACACATACTGTACACACTCTTTCATCACCTGCTTTCAGGAACCTTTTGACACCTCCAGCCATAAAACACATCCACACCGGGGGAAGGACCAGCACAGATAACATTCCAATAGACACTGTTTATAGTATAGGTTTTGCTTGCTTCATTCATTGTAACATCGCCGGAAGAAGAGATCAGTGTATCTCGAAATCTCGCACAAATAAAAGCATTTCGTTAGCCACAGAACGGCATCATCTATTTATTTTTTGATTATATATATATATATAAACCTTAATGACATGCAAATGAGCATACAGTAATATTTCCATTTGCTATATGCTTTGCTGTGAAAGGTTTTTGTCACTTTTTTTACCCACCATAACTTAACTAAGTATATAGTATATATATATATATATACCCAGTATATACCCAGTATATGTATATATACCCATCTATGCAGTGTGTACACCACTAGATAGTAAAGCAAATAACCATTGCCTTCAACTAAAGTGAAAAAGATATTTCAAAGTGCCCATTGGGTAGTTCTAAATGCTAAAACGTACATCTCAGTAAGAATGTGGGGCAGTGTAATTGACCCCTGCCGACCTCATTAAACATAAAGTCCCCTTGTCCTTACAGATTTTAGTCAAATATATTATCAAGATGCAATCACTACAATCAATGATGAAACACATAGATATTTTGAAGCCCTGGACAATAGTCTGGGTAAAATGTCGTAATAAAAAAATCATAATTAAAAATATTATAATAATGACCCTTTTATCTAATTGGATTGCAGATGTCAAAATTGAAGTCAAGCCTTTGATACTGAGCAATAATAATCTTCTCTCAAATAAAGGTGTAGAGTCTTTAACTTAGGGTACAGAAACTCAAATAAGAGTTATTTCTGCGAAGCTTTTAAAAAAAAATTACAATAGGAACATCCTTCTATCCAAAAGAGAACAGATATATACAATCCAAGAAACTATATGTAGATTTTTCAAAATCTACTATAACATGCCATTCACATATGATACATTGTTATTCCTTAGCAAGAGTGCAGAGGAGAGATATATAGATAAAATAACTTTGATATAGAGATATAGATAAAATAACTATTTGGAACTTGGAGGTTGGTGTATACTGTATAATGTAAGTTTGATGTAATTGTCATTTTTGAATTGTGTTAATAAATTCCCAGTTTGTAAAACAAGGTGCAGCCATCCCTTTAAAACAAATCTGATTATTCATGCACAGTTATTTCCATATACAGAGTTTGAGAAGGGGATTATTGTGATCATTATATATCTTCTAGATCAGGAGTAGCCAACTCCAGTCCTCAACAGCTACCAACTGGTCAGATTTTCAGGATACAGTCGGAGACTGAGCCACTGATTGAGTCACCTGTACTGAGGCAGGGACTGACTGAGCCACCTGTACTGAGGCAGGGACTGATTGAGCCACCTGTACTGAGGCAGGGACTGACTGAGCCACCTGTACTGAGGCAGGGACTGACTGAGCCACCTGTACTGAGGCAGGGACTGACTGAGCCACCTTATCTGAAGCCGGGACTGCTTGAGCCACCTGTACTGAGGCAGGGACTGACTGAGCCACCTGTACTGAGGCAGGGACTGATTGAGCCACCTGTGCTGAGGAAGGGACTGAATGAGCCACCTGTACTGAGGCAGGGACTGACTGAGCCACCTGTACTGAGGCAGGGACTGACTGAGCCACCTGAACTGAGGCAGGGACTGATTGAGCCACCTGTACTGAGGCAGGGACTGACTGAGCCACCTGTACTGAGGCAGGGACTGATTGAGCCACCTTATCTGAAGCAGGGACTTATTGAGCCACCTGTACTGAGGCAGGGACTGCTTGAGCCACCTGTACTGAGGCAGGGACTGACTGAGCCACCTGTACTGAGGCAGGGACTGACTGAGCCACCTGTACTGAGGCAGGGACTGATTGAGCCACCTGTGTTGAGGAAGGGACTGAATGAGCCACCTGTACTGAGGCAGGGACTGACTGAGCCACCTGTACTGAGGCAGGGACTGACTGAGCCACCTGAACTGAGGCAGGGACTGATTGAGCCACCTGTACTGAGGCAGGGACTGACTGAGCCACCTGTACTGAGGCAGGGACTGATTGAGCCACCTTATCTGAAGCAGGGACTTATTGAGCCACCTGTACTGAGGCAGGGACTGCTTGAGCCACCTGTACTGAGGCAGGGACTGATTGAGCCACCTTATCTGAAGCAGGGACTTCTTGAGCCACCTTATCTGAAGCAGGGACTGCTTGAGCCACCTGTGCTTGCACGTGCTGATGTCCTCCCGCTGGTAAAACAGCATGCCAGCCCCTCCCCTTTCCCACATGCAGAATATTCAAAACAATGGGCGCTTCTCCTGCTAGTGCATTGTGTATGTCTGAGTGGGAATAATAAGGTTGGCTACATCTGTGTGTCAATGGTTTGCTGCACTGAGGATTAACTAAAAGACAAAGAAAATACACAATATTCCATGCTAGCACAGAGCACCCACAGTGAGCTTTTGTTCGTACATCATTATGATTTCCAGCAATAACCCAATCTGTAATGAGCGACTTGTTTTGCCAGCAATGATCACAGTAAACATTTTAACTTTACCATTGTGGGAATAGAGAGAATCAAATCTATTATGAACATGTAAGAAACTCCAAATTGTGCTTGCTCCAGAGAGGCAAAATACAACATGAAAGACTAACAAGTTAGGGTAATGAGGGTTTTAATGAGATCATAAGAAAAATAGTTATTGGTTTGTGTAGGAATAACTTCAGGTCAGTTGTGTGGAAAGATTACCAACCACGTATTTACAGTATTATAGATGCACCTAACCAGAGGTATATCACTAGCAGATGCTGCATTCTAATCACAGTATCTTTCATAGAGGCTATGCCAGGGCTATTTGGTAAAAGAACTCACAGTAACTAAATGTCAACATATTTTGGGGAGATTATGATTAATAAGAAAATGCAAAGTGATATGAAATTATTACTAATGGTGTTTGACCCATGCATTTTCACATTGAAGCCTCATGTATTAATGTATTCATAAGTCTTAATTGCTTAGTGTTCTAGCAGTTTTCCCAACTATAATGTTATTGGGTTATTCATGCAGTATGGTTTTTTTTTTTTTTTCCATACCCAAACGTTTGTTCTATTTTCACTATAAACTGCCAATAGAACATTTACCCCAAACTGTGGGAGATTTTATTTGTTAGTTTAAAATAATTAATAGAATTTATGATTGACGAGGGATCTGAATGTATGTAATAATACAGTTACCAATACCTGAAAGGATCCAAGAACTAGCTCAAAAACCACCTTCACCTCAACTTTAAAGTTGTCAGGAAAAAAGGCAAACATGATGTAGTGAACTCCGAACAGAGGAATCAGCAGAAGGGTGGACTTGGCCAGTCTCCTGTTTAATAAAAGACGGTTTCAAGTTATTGCATGGCTTCTTTAACTCTAGCAATACAAAGAAAAGCAAGGTAAAGCAATTAAACAAGCTGAACGGTATATTTATTATTTACAATACTGCATTTTTTAAATAGTTTTCAGCACTAAAACAGAAATTATTTAAAATGAATTTCTTACTTCTAGCCAATGTCTGCAACTGACCAACTGAGTTAACATTTAAAATACATGAATGATACAGAAGTATTGGTTTTATTCTCACTTTCTATAAATAGATTTTCTGTTTATATCAGGTTATCAATGTTTATCTTCTAAATCTCTAAGAAATACATTCTTTTTCAGGCAGCGTTGGGGATTAATGGTTGAACAGGGGAAGGGGAGGAGGGGATGCTTTGCCCTAACTATGAGTGGAGTGTATAACTCACTAGAGTATATTGTGATGATAACCTTCCTCTGACGGTCTGGAGCATTCCTAAACTGTTGGTGGCTTGTATGACCCCCTGCCCTACTTTTTAGAGTGTGCACCAATCAAGAGGATCCCTGTTCTTTCTCAAGTATTTCCTATTTTATTGCATTGGGGATTATATGATAAATCCCCCAAAATCTCTTTTAGAAAATAACAAGATTGCTACATACATTGCTTGAAATCTGACATGTGAACATACAGTATCTGCATATAAATTGTTTGAAAGTACCACTAAAACATACGCTAAGACAACAACAGTGTTTTTAGTAGTCTTTCCTCTGGGATGAAGGATTCCTGCAGCTTGCACCCTACTGGCTGAAATATTAATTGACTGCATCTCACACAGCTGTTCTGGGGTGGTAACTACGCTTTGGTATTACATGACAAATGACAGCCCCAATTTTCTTTCCCATGTTTATCCATAAGGACATACTCAATGTAGTGATTATATTCTGCTATGTACTGTATTGTCATTTAATAGAAACCAGTGGGAACACTAAAGTAATACATTAGGTAATATAAACATAACAAAGTGCACTTGATGGCAAATTTATTGACCGATATAAAAAGCCCCAATGCAAACCTCTTCTTTCTGTTAGGACACAACGCTGGTGACTGGTAGCATTTTGCTCCAAACACCTTATTAATTATGTAATGTAATAACAAAGGACAGAGAGGGTGTAGTGCATGATATCTTTTATTAGACCAGCAAGTAGTTGATACCCAATGAAGGACCCTGAGAGGGTTGAAAGCTTATTAATCAACTACTTGTTGGTCCAATAAAAGGGATCATACCCCCTACTCCCTCTCCCTCCTTTGTTACTACATGGTAGAAAGGACCAACACTGTGACCCACCCTTCTTTGCCTTAATTATGTAATTTAAATAGGGAAGACACACACGCAGAAACATTCAAAGGTAGCAACATTAGTGCATTTCACAACCACCGTGGTGTATTTTGTAGTCACAAAAAAATAATAATAAGCGGCAGAAACTGGAACTGTTTTTTTTAAATTAAACTATTGATTTGGTTAGAGAGTAAATACATACACTACACAATCTAGTTTGTCCATGATTTCCTATTCTGCTACAGTGTATGTCAAAAGTAAAAAATAACTTGTCAGGTTTATACATTTGATGCCCTATGTAAGGGAAAGTATACAGTATGAAGCACTTGATGGTCTGTATGACAATAATGCAGTCTGTATGATGCACTGAAACGGAGTCTCACACTATATTTTGACTTCATCTTACATCAGAATTGTCAGCCTCAATTGTGCACTGAAATGATCCATGATAAATGCATAACTAGATACCTGATCTGCCAAGCACTATCTTTATATATTACTGCTTTCACTTCAATAGCCTCTTTTATATATCAGATATAGGGGCTTATGCAGAGAGGAACGTTAAAAAAGTTTAAAATGGCTGTAAAATAGCCACAGATTTGCCGTTAGTGAAGGTGTTATGCAGAGAACGTCGTTAACTCATTTCGGCAAAAAAAATGCTAATTGCCAACTTTTCCTGGCTATTTGAAACTCGCCATACTAATGCACATATTGGCGTGTTCCAGCGATTCGGAGCTTCTGGAATACCACGCTATATTAGCATGGCGAGTTTCAGGTTCTCGCCACGAGTTTGGCGAGTTTTACAGCTCTGAAAAATTTTCTGGGCACTTTTAAAAATCGCGCCATTTTCTCCCGAGTTTAAGGATTTCTGGCTAGTTTTTTCGCCAGAAGATGGCGCTATTTCCTTATCTATGCTCTCTGCATGAGCCCCATAGTTTCTTCCCGTTCTGAACTCTACTACACAGTTTATAATTCACTGTATTTTATTTTCAATTAAAATGTAAAAACTCCCCTTTAGATGGCAGTGTCCTGTAAAATAATGCAGGGCACTTATTTGTCTGTTTATTGATTTCTGAGAAACAGCATATTTTTTTACCATTGCCTTGTCCTGATATTCCTATATATTTATGTATTATTTCCATTATGTTATTTAAAAATATATTTGAAATGTAATTATTCCCTTGTCTCTATCATCAATATCAACTTTCTACTTATTTCAATAGGCACCTAAGGATTGTTAAAGTTACAATGTAAATAAATTATCTTAATCACAGAAAAACTAGATTAACATTTGGCTTACTACTGTATATTCTCAATTAAAACAAATAACTAGGTAAGGGAGACACACTGGAACAAATTTACCATATCTATCACAAATATATTAATATTTTCTTTGGGTTTTGCAGCATTTTAATGGACTAATATGAAACTTCCATATATGTATGTATGTATGTCTTTATTTATATAGCACCATTAATGTACATAGCGCTTCACAGTAGTAATACACGTGACAATCATATAAATAACAAATAATATAAATAACAGATCATGGGAATAAGTGCTTCAGACATAAAAGTAACATTTAGGAAAAGGAGTCCCTGCTCCGAAGAGCTTACAATCTAATTGGTAGGAGGAACATACAGATACAGTAGGAGGCCATACTGGTAAGTGTCTGCGAGGGGCCAAGCTTTATGTATCAGGTGAATAGTGTTAGCCACGGAGCTACTCCTATACTTCGTTAAGCAGGTGTGTTTTAAGATGGGTGTTAAAGGTGGATAGAGTGGGTGATAGTCGAGTATTGAGGGAAGGGCATTCCAGAGGTGAGGGGCAGTCAGTGAGAAAGGTTTAAGGCGGGAGAGGGCTTTAGATACAAAGGGATAGAGAGAAGACATCCTTGAGCGGAACGCAAGAGTCGGGGTGGAGCATAGCGAGAAATTAGGGCTGAGATGTAAGGAGGGGCAGAAGAGTGTAAAGCTTTAAAAGTGAGGAGGAGAATTGAGTGTGAGATGCGAGATTTGATAGGCAGCCAGGAGAGGCCACTGGAGAGTCCAATTTAGTAGAGTATCCATTGACATGTGTACCTCCCAAAACTCTCCTCTACACAACATTTGGAGAGATACCTGTGAACACAACTGAAATAAGCTAGTTTGCATATTGCAATAATCTTATTACCCAGGTATCTCAGGCGATCTCCACCTGTTGTGACCGGGACATTGCCTTGCATAGGAGATTCCGGCACCCCATAAAGAGGCCTGTATCTCGGGAAACAGGGGGTCCCCGGACATAAAACCAACAAGGTTCAGCTCCGGAGACCCCCTGCACCTCTACACTATGAAAGAAATGTATATTTAAAAAAATATTTTTCGGGCGATATTTCAGCTGGGAGAGGCGGCTCTCTCAGAGCAGCTCTCTGCAGCAGAAATGAATCGCTGGTTTAGGCCTTTTCAGAGGCTCGATGCTCTCGCTGGCAGCAACTCGCCCATTTTGGGCATTTTGCTATCACTGGTAATCGAGCCTTTCAGAATACCGTGATAGCAACGCCCAAAAAACAGTCATTTTAAATTCCCTGGCGATTTTTTTTATCACCCTTCTCTGAATAAGGCCCTTAAAGCTATAAAAGAAACCAATGAAAAGTAAATCTAAAAAATGGATGCACACAGAATGATACTGTAAGTATTGAAATGTCTGAAGTTGTGGTTCACTCATCAAATGCCTGGATAACCAGGTAAATCATGAGCCCGTTTTTTAAAGATTTACAGGTAGATGGTCTATTGAATCATATGAGGCACAGAATTCCAAAAAGTAGGAGCAGCGTGGCTAAAATCTCAGACTCCAAAAGAAGTCAGGGAGATTCTGCGAACTGTTCACCTGTGGATCGTCGTGAGCAGGTGGAAGTGTAGGGAACCAGGAGCTCTTTCAGATAGTCGGGACCCTGATTATATGCCTTTGAATGTCAGCAACCCAATCTTGAAAAAGAATCCCCATCTTATAGGCAGCCAGCGCAGAGAACAGAGAACAGGTGTCATGCGGCAAGAACATGTCTGGTAAGTTGCATTCTGTACCAGCTGCAGGTGAAGCAGTTCTATTTCTGTAAGTCTCAGATAAAGTGCATTGTAGTAGTGCAAGGGAGATCCTTTGGGGGAATTAAGTGCTTACTACTGGCTATGTTCCTCAGGTGAAAGAATGATAATATGATCAAAGCAGACAGCTGATTTTTAAGTGTTGTCACAATCAAGGACAATACCAAGATTCTTCAGTTATTGACCTAGCTGAAATCTTGTTATCAGATGGTAAAGACTCAGGGCAAGCAGCATTAGACACGTGTGAAAACACCCACATATCTGGGAATTAACCTAATTTGAATATGCTAATTATATTTAAGAAAAGGAAATGTGCATATTTTTCAGGTATATTATTGTTAATATTGTACATTTATAAAGCAACAACATATTCCACAACGTAGCACAATGAGGGAATAGAATTATATCAATTACATAAGTAATCAGGTGTGTTCAAAGTAATCTGTCTCTCATACAGTAGAGGCAGCGATTATTCTAACAAAAACCAGTGGCAATTCCCCAAAAGACCCAGGTACACCCAGGTACATTCTGAATACATTTCCTTAAACTAGCCCCAGCATTTTTGCATTGATTAATGGCCTATCAGATTAACAGCGGGGGTCCCTGGCAGTCCCATTCAAACTGAATTGGAATGCCAGGGATCCCTGCTGTGTTAATTCTATGGGTCGTTAGTCAAAGCAGAAATGCCTTAAACGTGCCTCAAACTAGCCCAGCACATACCCAGCACATACCCTGAATGTAACCCGGCTAGTTTAAGGCAAATGTTAGAATAAGCGTTGCCTCTACTGTACATACAGAACTTGACATTACTGGATGTTAAGACATTGGAACGTTACAACAGTGGTTCCCAACCTTTTTTCTCTCAAGGCTACCCTATTCCCGCATACTGTACGTAATTTTCAGTTGCTGAGGCACCTCTGAAATAGTTTAAATACAGTTAGGTCTGGAAATAATTGAACACTGACACAATTTTCATAATTTTGGCTCTGTACCCCACCACAATGGATTTGAAATGAAAAAACCGAGATGCAATAGAAGTGCAGACTTTCAGCTTTAATTCAAGGGGTTGAACAAAAATATTGTATGAAACGTTTAGGAATTGCAACCATTTTCATACACAGTCCCCTTATTTCAGGGGCTTAAATGTAATTGGACAAATTAACACAATCATAAATAAAATGTTAATTTGTAATACTTTGTCGAGAATCCTTTGCAGGCAATGACTGCTTGAAGTCTGGAACGTATGGACATCACAAAACACTGGGTTTCCTCCTTTGTGATGCTTAGCCAGGCCTTTACTGCAGCTGTCTTCAGTTGTTATTTGTTCTTGGGTCTTTCTGCCTTAAGTTTTGTCTTTAACAAGTGAAATGCATGCTCAATCATGTTGAGATCAGGTGATTGACTCGGCGATTGCAGAATATTCCACTTTTTTGCCTTAAAAAACTTCTGGGTTGCTTTCGCAGTATGTTTTGGGTCATTGTCCATCTGTAAAGTGAAGCGCCGTCCAATCAACTTTGGAGAATTTGGCTGAATCTGAGCAGACAATATATCCCTATATACTTCAGAATTCATGCGGCTGCTTCTGTCTTCTGTCACATCATCAATAAACACTAGTGACCCAGTGCCATTGTAAGCCATGCATGCCCATGCCACCACACTGCCTCCACCGTGTTTTACAGATGATGTGGTATGCTTCGGATCGTGAGCCGTTCCAAGCCTTCACCATACTTTTTCTTCCCATCATTCTGGTATATGTTGATCTTAGTTTCATCTGTCCAAAGAATGCTGTTCCAGAACTGAGCTGGCTTTTTTAGATTTGTTTGGCAAAGTCTAATCGGGCCTTTCTATTCTTGAGGCTTATGAATAGTTTTCAACCAAAAAAAGTCAGTGTGTGCGCTGTCCCTTTAAATCCTCTCTCTTCTAAGTCTGCAGTTTCTCTTTGCTGCTCCCAATCTCCTGTGATCAGCGTGGCACTTTCAAACACATAAATACACAAATGGGGCGCAAAAAGGAAAAAAAATGGATGGTTTACACCTTGTGGTGAACCGTCTGTATTTGCCCTCGTAAAGTCTTCTCTATGGTAGACTTGGATAATGATATACCTACCTCCTGGAAAGTGTTCTTCACTTGGCTGGATGTTGTGAAGTGGTTTTTCTTTACCATGGAAAGGATCCTACGATCATCCACCAGTGTTGTCTTCCGTGGACGTCCAGGCCTTTTTGTATGCAGAGCTCACCAGTGCATTCTTTTTTTCTCAGAATGTACCAAACTGTTGATTTGGCCACTCCTAATGTTCCTGCTATCTCTCTGATGGATTTTTTTTTTTTTGCAGCCTAAGGATGCCCTGTTTCACTTGCATTGAGAGCTCCTTTGATTGCATGTTGTGGGTTCACAGCAACAGCTTCCAAATGTGAATGCCACACCTGGAATCAACTCCAGACCTTTTACCTGCTTAATTGATGATGAAATAACGATGGAATAGCCCACACCTGTCCATAAAACAGCTTTTGAGTCAATTGTCCAATTACTTTTGGTCCCTTGAAAACGAGGGGGCTACATATTAAAGAGATGCAATTCCTAAACCCTTCCTCCAATTTGGATGTGAATATCCTCAAATTAAAGCTGATAGACTGCACTTTAAGCCCATATTCATCATTTAACTGTAACTTGAATTTATTTTGGCACACAGCCGAAATAACAAAACTCGTATCAGTGTCCAATTATTTCCGGACCTAACTGTAGCTACATACACAAAACAGACACGGGAACAGATCGCTAAAACCACACAAATAAAACAGTCACAGAAAAAATAAAGAAGAAAGAGATGGTAACAATAAACAGGGCAGACAGAGAGAAGAAAATAACCAGGACAAACTGTCACGAGAGAACAGCACATAGGATATAGTAAACTGAATGAGTGTATTTCCTATGAGCAGAACAGACAATACATCAAGCAAATAACATTACAGAAATATTTACACTTACTGGGGTTGGACAAGGAGATATTCAGCCGAATAGCAGCTCCTTAGTTGTTATAGGTCACAACAAGCACGACAAGCACAGGAATAAGGGGTGCAACAAACTATATAGTTGCAGGCCTCCCACGCCTAACATGGCAGGTCAGTTATTGGTGAACAATTACCTTGTCCCAATCACAGGTTGCCAGGTAACGCAAGAAGCTGGGTTTACCCAGCCCCTCATTAATACACCCCTCCCCTGTAGCTACTTGGCCAGCCCATTTATAAAAAAATATGACATGATGCCTTCGTCGCCATCCTGCTTATTAGGCAGGGGTCTTTCATTTAGGGTGTTACGTTTGACAGGTCACAATGGTTAGTACCTATCTGTGAGATCTGGCTGCAAATGCAATGAGGCGAGTCACCTACATTGATGTACAAGTTTTTTCTCACCTCTGAGGAACTTCTCCACAACAAAGCCTTTCAAGTAGCCTCCTTTGATTGTAAAATTACATATCAAAGAGGCCATTTGGCAAGCTTCCAAACCTATCCAAAGTTATAGTAAAAACAGCGATAACTCATAACTATATTTCCCATATATTAAATCAGATTAACAATATGTATGCAACCTGTGTTCACAAACACATACAGAGATATGGTTCTATGGGGTTTACATTATGACAAATACACAGTTAATCCCTCTCTCCATGTTAATACATAACATAGCAATTAATTCTGCTGAAGTGGGGGAATGCAGATCAACATATACACAGATCCCATTAACCCCTCATATCCATATCATGATAACAGGATATATACAATAACACACAGTACTGCTGGGGAAATACATCTAAGACCTGGGGCAATTTGGCTGAAGCGGGGAAATGCAGATCCACGTATACAAAATATGGTTAACACTTTCCCTCCCAACATGATTTATACACACATAGTAATATAACACAGACTGCTGTGGAAATACATCTCAGACCTGGGGCAATTCTACTGAAGCAGGGGGATGCAGATCAACATATACACAGATCCCATTAACCCCTCATACCCCGATCATGACACCTCCCCTCCTCAAACGGTGCCCACTAGGCAGATACCTCAGTCTGGGCCATGGCAGCTTTTGAGGATTCACATTCATAGGGGTTCTTTTGCCGCGCAACGCCATTAACAGGGCTATGCCCTCTGCTCCTCTTAGGGTGGATGGTAAAGTCTGAGTCTTGCAGAGGCCAGCCCCACCTCGGCAGGATGGCATTTCCCCAGGTGGCATAAGCCACTACTCTGTGCACTAGGGTGCACTTCACATACACCCCAGGGAGTTCACTGGCCAGGGCCAGCTTCTGGGTTTGGGAGCACCCTCCCCAGGCAGGAAACCAGACAGGCAGCACAGACCGTCGCCCCTGAGTCAAGTCAGTCAAAATAGGAGTCACAATCCTAGCTAGTAGGGACCCCCTCTGCGCTTGCCCTGTGGCTGCCTGTAAATCCTTGGGCTGACTGCATCCAGCCCCTTCCTGCAGGTCTATCCCTACATACCTCAACATCTCCTTCACTATGCTGCCCTCTCCTGCAAATACCTCTGGCTGATCTGAGAACAGAACCCTATGCTGTTCTACCCTATCCCCGGCTACTGCTCCTGGCTGCCTACCCACCTACAGCCGTACTTCACTCAGCCCCCCTCTAGGCAATTCTAACCTAGCCAAGGGAACTACCTGTCCATGCACCTCTCCCTGACCCAGCTTCCCCATCACCAGGAACGAGACCAGGGATACCTGTACACAAGCACCCGCCTTACCCCCTGGCCAGCAGGCATCACTGAAGTGGCAGAATTCTGCTACCGCCCCTGATGCCTCCAACTCAGAGCAAGGCTGCAACAGCTGGGCTCTAGTCTGAGAGACCCCTGACGCTCAGCCAGGGCAATGGGGAAGGCTAACTGCTCTAACTGTTGCCTCACCTCCCCAGCTACCACTAGCTCTCCTCTACCAGTCTGGATTCTGTCTAACCTGGTAGATTCTGGCTCCCTCATCCAGAGCCCGTGGTGCCACAACCAGTGGCCTGACCCCTCACTTTCCCAAGACGCGGATGCCCGCAGTCTCATACCTTCTAAGCTGGGGTCAGCTCGCACCGCATCCCTAAAGTCTGCTCCTAACACTATCCCCCCACCTTTAGTCTCTAAGTCAGGGGGAACAGGAACAGGTAAAGGGAACAATAAGTCAGTATCAGTTTGCGACTTTGTCTGGCTTACCTGTCTGGTCTCAGCAGAGGCCACTGGAACCATTGGTCCCAAATGCAGGGGGACAGAGGTTGATTCTGCTGTGATTCCTGATGACAGGCTCTTAGGAATCGCCGCAACAGCAGGCAATTCCGCAGCAAACATACAGATCACAGGCTCCAGGTTATTGCTAAGTCGCACCTCAGCCAGTTACCCTGGACAAAACCCCCACCTCCCTCATGCCATGATTGGCACCCCCATCCAAAATGATCTGGGCACCCTGGAATGACCGAAGCCCTCCATCAGGCATGGTTCTTTGCACCCGGATGCCCGGAAGCAAATCTTCTGGCTGCACCAGAATAACAGCAGCACCCAAATCGGCAAGAAGGGAGCTTGCCAGGTCACCAAAGGTAACCCTCCGTGGGTGCCTGCTCAGGACATCAGCAGACTGCATCTCGACGGATACACTTGGACATCCTCTGCTCACTGCGGCTGGCACGGGGGAGACTAGGGCAGGTTGTTCGTGGGACATCCCTCTGGGGGTTGTTTCCACCGCTGAGCTTGCATCCTCTGTGGGGGTTAGCCAGGCACGGGCACCTGACCCCTTAGCAGCTTGTGAACGTTGCCCCTGATGGGGTCCCCCAGACCACTCACGGTCCGGGCAATGTGGCCGGATGTGTCCCACCTTGTGGCAATGATGGCACAATATCTCAAAATTGAACTCCACCGTATAGGGCGTGTTGCTGCCCACTGTATGTTTGGGAGTCCACTAAGGTGCAGACTGGTCTGCCCTAGCTGGAATGGCTGCCTCTCTGGGGACTGCTGTGTTGCTTACCAAGGCTCTGCTGGTTACACACTCCTCTGCCAGTCTCTCCTGCTTGAACTACTCTGCAACAAGAGGTGGGTGGGAGGCTTTTCCCACCAGCCGGTCCAGTATCTTGATACGCTGTGCTGGAGTGGCCTTCACCAGGGCCAGCAGCTGGAGACGTTCTGCGTGCGTAGCTGCCTCTCCCAATACAGCCAGGAAAGCTAGGAGCTCAGGGATGGCAAGTCCGGCAATTGTAACAGCCAGTCTCTCTGCCTTCATTGATGTCAAGCGACCAATATTCAGGTGGTCCCCCTTCACTAACGATGGGGTCATCCGGGCTTTGTGAGCCAATATGTCCAGCTCAAACTGTTCTTTGCTCTTGTGTCCCGCCGGCAGTCCATAAGTGTCACATCGCTCCACTACCTGGATTCTAGTCCAAGCATGGTACTGCTCAGCCCGATCACGCATGATGGGATGAAGGGCTCAAGGGTGAGTACAGGGAAACAGTGTAATATTTCTTGTTATATCTTGCAAAACGTATTTGTCTGAGATCACTAGTCATAGGAGCTCGCAGTCTACGCGGCTACCACTGTGTTGCAGAGTCTCACATTAAACTGCAAACACAGGTTCAATCTGTATCCCACCGCTACCACCAATTAATATATATGCTTGTCACGAGAGAACAGCACATATATACAATAACTGGGCCAGATTGAACAAGACTAGGATATAGTAAACTGAATGAGTTTATTTCCTATGAGCAGAACAGACAATACATCAAGCAAATAACATTACAGAAATATTTACACTTACTGGGGTTGGACAAGGAGATATTCAGCCGAATAGTAGCTCCTTAGTTGTTATAGGTCACGACAAGCACGCCAAGCACAGGAATAAGGGGTGCAACCAACTATATAGATGCAGGCCTCCCACTCCTAACATGGCAGTTCAGTTATAGGTGATCAATTACCTTGTCCCAATCACAGGTTGCCAGGTAACACAAAAAGCTGGGTTTACCCAGCCCCTCATTAATACACCCCTCCCCTGTAGCTACTTGGCCAGCCCATTTATAAAAAAAATATGACATGATGCCTTTGTTGCCATCCTGTCTAGCAAAAATGCTTATTGGGCAGGGGTCTTTCATGTAGGGTGTTATGTTTGAAAGGTCACAATGGTTAGTACCCATCTGTGAGATCTGGCTGCATATGCAATGAGGTGAGTCACCTACATTGATGTACAAGTTTTTTCTCACCTCTGAGGAACTTCTCCACAACAAAGCCTTTCAAGTAGCCTCCTTTGATTGTACAATTACATATCAAAGAGGCCATTTGGCAAGCTTCCAAACCTATCCAAAGTTATAGTAAAAACAGCGATAACTCATAACTATATTTCCCATATATTAAATCAGATTAACAATATGTATGCAACCTGTGTTCACAAACACATACAGAGATATGGTTCTATGGGGTTTACATTATGACAAATACACAGTTAACCCCTCTCTCCATGTTAATACATAACATAGCAATTAATTCTGCTGAAGTGGGGGAATGCAGATCAACATATACACAGATCCCATTAACCCCTCATATCCATATCATGATAACAGGATATATACAATAACACACAGTACTGCTGGGGAAATACATCTAAGACCTGGGACATTTTGGCTGAAGCGGGGAAATGCAGATCCACATATACACAATATGGTTAACCCTTTCCCTCCCGACATGATTTATACACACATAGTAATATAACACAGACTGCTGGGGAAATACATCTCAGACCTGGGGCAATTCTGCTGAAGCAGGGTGATGCAGATCAAAATATACACAGATCCCATTAACCCCTCATACCCCGATCATGACACAAACACAGAAAGAACTAGGAATGAAAAGCCAAACAAACACAGACACACACACAACACAGGAGAACACAGACATAATTCCTCACCTCCCTCTGTTCAAAGCCCTCTCCTGCCCATGCTGCTTCCTTCTCTGCTTGGCCCATGCCTAGGTACATACTCCTTACACCTCCCCATGATTGGTTGCATTACCCAGCAGTAGCTAATCAGGATTTCAGAATCTATAGAGCCCCCTAGAAACTCCCTGGCTTTCCCCATGCTCTTGGAGAATGGGGAAATCCTGCTGCACCCTTGTTATTCTCCCACGGATTGCAAGGATAGAGCTGAACCCCTGCGAGAGGTTCCCGACTCCAGTCCTCAAGCACTACTAACAGTGCAGTTCTAAGTATGCCCCTGCTTGAGCACAGGTGGTTCAGTAAAAAAATGATTGGGCCACCTGTGCTAATGAGAGGATATCCTTAAACCTGCACTGTAAGTGGCCCTTTAGGACTGGAGTTGGGAACCACTGCTCTATGCAATAGAGTGACGTTAGGCCGATGCTAATGAGATATGCAATGGCCGTTGTTTTTGCATATACAGTACTTAGTTTGGGGATATGTCTTAACTTCAGGAAACATAAATTAATTTCTGTAATGTGATGTTATGAGCCCCTATGTAACAGTGTTCTATGGATTTGGCCTCCTGTGTCTCTCTTAAGATCTAGTTCAGGATCTGGAACAGTGGTGCAAATTTTGGTGAAAGAAAATAATCAATGTGATTTTTTTTTTCTTCATATTTGTGCATTTTATTAACGAAAAAAATTATATGCAAAATTGGGTTACTGAGGAAAAAATTGAGTGAAATCCTTCTTCTATTTCATATTATTTTATGTGTGCGTTGTAATCTTAAATGTAAGTTTAGGGGCCCAGTCATTAGGCTGTAAAAATTGCGTTTTAATTTAAAAAAAAAAAAAAAAAATTTGTACCAAAACATATCTCGCTGTATTCATTCGCAGGTGCTTGCATGAGAAAATAATGCAAATAATGCATTTTAGGTCATGATTTGGTTTCAGTTGTGCAAATCCACGCCAGATGCAAATTTTGTATACGGGTGAAGAAATTGCACAAAAATAGATAGCACGGTATGCACATGCTAGTATTTTCAACTGAATCCTACTTGGGGTCATATATATATATATATACAGTTGAACATATCAAAGTTATATATATATATATAACTTTGATATGTTCAACTGTTACAGGGTTGCTAAGCAACAACCGGAATGCCTCCTCTAGGAGAGAAACAAGGAGGAGAGAAGACAGAGATAAAGAGAGACAGCAAGGAAAGAAGGAGACAGATGAGATGAGAAGGAGAGAAGGGGGTGTAGTGTGCACAGAGAGGAGCAGACATACAGTAGTAGGGCAGGGAATGCAAAGAGAGGGGAAGAGAGTGCAAAGCGGAGCAGGGCATGATGGAAGAGAGAGTAAGGTGGAGAGGGGAGGATAGACAGCATGGAGGGGAGGAGACAGATGAGATGAGTAGGAGATGAGGGAGTGTAGTGTGTACAGAGAGGAGCAGACATAGTAAGGCTGGGAGTGCAAAGAGAGGGGAGCAGAGAATGCAAAGAGGAGCAGGGTATGATGAAGGTGAGAGTAAGGTGGGGAAGAGGGGACAAGAGACAGCAAGGCATTACTGCGAGGGGTGAAAACAGAGAGTAATGTTTAATTAATAACCTTTAAGATCTGCTAGATCGGCCTATGTTATGCAAATACTTGTGGTCTTTAAATTGTACCTCTTTAAAACGTTCTTAAACATTTTACTACTTAGGAGTTTATTACTTAAACTTCTTAGATACACATGACATTTTATGTATTAAGTATGTAAAAACAACGCTCTCCAACATTCTGATCATATACCACAATTCTGAAACTGGAATGGGGTTTTGCAAATTACATTAAATGAAATTACGTGCACTGAGGCAAAAAAAAACATCTATGCATCTTTATAACTGTAAAAAGAGCTAATGAGAATTGATTTGCCAAATATTTTCTAGTAGAAAACCCATGGTGGAGTGCACAAAGGACACTTATCGCATGGCTTGTTTCCTCTCTCATTGCACGAAATGCCATTGGAAATATGCCCAGCGGGAGCACTCCATGCCCTATTAAAAAAAGCTATATTCAGAGATCTTTAACTACCAGATATAGTCTTACACGCAATGCAATCGCGTTGTGTCAATTAAGAAGCATGCAGACTACTAAGCAAATGACAAAAGATGGTCAGTAAGAAGTACTATCATTTCTAGAACAAATGTTGCCCTGGTACGTACAAATAAAAAAATACAGTTCTGCATAGAATGACCATGGCATTTCCATCATAGTCTTGCCAGCTATTTTCACACAATGTTTAGCTACAATGTTTCATAGGGTAGGGACAAACAATCCCATTTTTAAAGACTACTAAACCATCAAAATAATTTCAAATGTTTTTCTTGTGTGACTGTGGAAGTAGTTTGTCTGGGTCCATAAATCTATCTGTAGTGAGTGGTTTTCAAAGTGGTTGTGAGAACACCGGAACTGCTGGGAGACACAAACTGTTACACACATTGTTATGAAGCCTGTTTGTAATCAGGGTGGAGAATAGCGAGTTTCCTGGATCTAAAGTAATTCTGCAGGATTATATGTTAACCAGACGAACTGGCATGACACTGTTCCGTATAAACAGGTCGAGTTGATATAAGCAATAGTTGTTGATTGAACGTAGGTATGGAGCAGTTTTATATTATATGCCTTGAAAATACATTTTCCTATACTGTAATGATTGATCCCTATTGTTGATTGTATAGATAGTAATGGGAAAACTATTGATATTAGTGGGAACAGCAAATGTAATTAGTCAAAAATGATAAAGTAAACCTCTCTGCCTTAGTTAATAAAAGTAGTGACTAGTGTTTTCATCAGATTAAATAAACATGTAAACCCATTAAATGTATTTAAAGATTAAGGGGCCTAATAAACTCTAATGTTGTCAATGCACAACGGCCCCCAAATCTAGAATATAATCTAATGAGGTAAAAAAAATCTAGTGTTTTCGCCATATTCATTAAGAATTATATGGAAATGTATATTTATACAGAGCTGCAATTTAAAAACAATTCAGAAATTCAAATATCTCAAACCCCATTTAATATTTGCGACTACGTGTACATGACAATATATATTCATTCACAAAATAACTCAAAATACTTCACATATGGTATATTTGGCAGGTACTGTATATTCCCTCTATTAAAATAAATAAAGTGGGAAACACAAGTGAGAATTGGGACACTCACGTATATTGGCTCTGTTCATTTCTTCCGACGTCTGGGGAGTGTAACTTTTGAACTAAAATGCGCATGATGCAGATGAAAAGAATAAAATTCGCCTAGGGTAGAAATGAGATAGAACAACACTGTTATGAAATGCGGTGAAGAGAACCCCATCAATATGCATCCTACTGCAGAAAGAAAAGTATACTGAAGAAAACATTGGCAATCAGTGCAAACCTAGTCCGTCTTTTACTCTCTTGCTTTTTCTGCCCGTTGACATTAACTCATGTTTTCTGTGTATGGTATAGCGAGACAGGATGGCAGCCATCTTGGGCCTGACATCAGCCTGCTTGGGACTTTGTGTCATACATCCCAAGTATGATGATGTCAAACCCATAGAATACAGCTATGCATGACGTACGTAGCGGTGCCAGACCACGGACTGACGACATGGCAGCAAGATTCCGGTCTATCAAGAACTGTTAAGTAGGTAGTACCAGAGATATCCAAAACAAATCTATATTTGCACACGTACAATCAACCACATTAAATTACCTTTTACAGCCTATGGAATCGAAGTCATGTTGATAACCAAATGTATGAAAGTTCTTCAATTTTGTTCCAATGAAAGAATATACAATAGTTTCCTTAATGCAATTTTTCAGATTAAATAATGAAATGTGTTTATGGATAAACCTCCCGGACACTTCATATGGTACAAAGATGGAGTACGTTTTTATGAAATGTTTAATAGACTTCATAAGGTTAACATGCATGGAACTTAACCACGGAGGGGGAAACAGGCACAATCCATGCGAGTTTAAACACCAGAAAGTAATATAACTGTATTCTACTTCTGAACAACATCACTACAATATTACTAAGAGATTGCAAACAAGACACATACAGTATTATACCCTGTTATCATCTGTTCATCCAGAAACACTTCCCTAATTCCTCTTAATGATTCATATAACTATTCCCCAAATCATTGACTGATAAAAGTGACACTAAATAAATTGATAAATTGATGTGAAAGGGCCAATGAAATAGTCAGTGATGATTACTAATGGCTATTAAAGTTTGCTGGGAAATTAATAAAAAGTGTTGCGCTTGGTACATATTGTAGCCCACCGCAGGTTTTGTTTCTGAATGTTGTTTGTGTAGGAACCTCATATGCTCATTCTAGTAACACTGGAGCAGGTTATAGCTAACACATTGGTTTTTAGTGATTTGGATGTGGTAGTGATAAGATTTTGGTAGTGCTTCATACAATAAATAAGGATGATTTTTTTGCTGCTCTGACCTTCCACGGCAGTAGATTAAATCTAAGAAATAAAGTCATCCATTACAGGTTGACAGATACTTTACCAAAATGGAAACCAAAATAGGAGCTTTGATGATCCACCAGAAATGGGCGTTAATTATGTCCCAACACCTGTGAATAGATCATAAATGTTAAAGATCAGTAAACCATTTAAAAATATGACACAAGTGCAATAGAAATAACTAGCAACGCTTGCACACATGTACAGGATGTTACTCTAGCTAAGTGATACGCAGGTGATAAAAGTCTGGATTAGGTACCTGTTTAAAATTGTAAGCTTTAAATTAATTTATACGTTTTACGAAGAGGGAAGAGACTAAAATGAAGTCTGAAACATTCAAACATCTGATAATTCTCCTGGAAAGTGCTTGTGAGGGTCTTTCCACGTGGATGTGCTGTATAACATAACCAGGTAGCAAAAAGGCTGCAGGAGGGAGAGCGTGACACATGGACACTTGGGAATTATATCAATATAGGTGCGCAAATACCATCATGCCACTTTTTTATAATGTAGAAAAGGAGTGGAATGGCGTAATTAGACAACTACTAATTGGCAGATCAATATACTGATGTACAGGTATAGTAAGACTTAACCTCTCACTGAGCCACGGCAATTAAAGCAAAATGTGTTGCGGCTCTGGGGAAGGTCAAAGCCGCAGGCAGTTGCATGGGGTTCAATCTCCTCTCTCAACCCCCCCACCCCCACAATGCTATCTGTATCCGCTGCAAGTGCTGTGGTTACATTCCCTCTGATTTATCCAGCAGCAGGGGGGTTACTGTATACGGTATATCTGTATACTGTGCTGTATTCTGTAAAGTAGTTCAGTCTTCACGAGTAACCAATAGATCAGATTTTCAGGGAAGCACATATGCAAGCAAGTCTTAGTGATAATTATAACAAGGTATTAATGAGAGATATTTAAAACACAAATTGGCTAATTGGTTGTTATTGGGGATCGAATTTTAACAGCCCTGGCATAAAGAATTTGATTTCTCAGACCCTGAGTCCTAGAAGCCTTAGATCTGCGATTATTGATGAATAAATATAATATAAATTTGAAAGCAGGATTTACCAAGTTCTATATGTACTTGTATATGTATATAGATATATACACAGTACAAAAACCCCACAAAAATACACACATATACACACTATATATCAGCAGTAGCCCTTGTCAATCCATTGTTGGAGGACGGCCTCCCCAAAGATTTTGCAGGTACTCCACTTTAGAGATTACAAGCCTCTCTTCTCCACTTTGTTCCAAAAAAAATTCTAATTTCATCCTCCGATTTTACTTTTGGTCATCGTCTTAGTCTTTTAATCTGTCTTGGAATCCAGTCGACTACCATCTTTGTCCAACGATAATCATTTCTTCTTGTGATATGTCTGGCAAACTGGCACATTAACTTATGATGATGCCACAGACTTTTGTTTGGTTTCGAACCCATTCATTCTTTTTCCTGTCTCTCCGGGTAATACCCAGTATACTGTACATCTCACCATACTTCTTTGCATTGTCTGAAGTTTTTGCATTATCTTCTCATTTCGGGTCCACATTTCACATCCATACCTGGGCACTGGCAGAATACACTGGTAGAAAAGTTTGCTCTGTGGAAGGTTCTCTTGAAATATTGTTTCTCCGAAATGTTGGTATGTATTTGTGATGGGAATTTTCCTGTTCTTTAAACAGCATGTAAAGAGTTTTTCAAGGATTTTTTCTACTCCTTCCCCAGCTTCTTTTTATTATTTCTGTTACACATTAAAGACATTATGGTTGGTAAAAAAAAGTAACAACAACTCTCCACCTTACAACATATAGCAAATAAAAATATAATTTGGGAGCACATTCACATGTCTCAGAAAGGTCTTCAAGATTTCTGTTGTAATTCCATCTTGCCGGAGAGCCTACCCATACTTCATGGATGTTATTGCTTTTGCCACTTCTTCTGGAAGAACGCATGGTACATTATTGGTGGTTTCTTCTTGCTTGTCCTCTGCTGGATTATGCCCTGTGTCATCTATATTCTTGTACAATTTCATGTAGAAGCCCTCAACTCTCTTAATGACAAGTGCACTTATCATTGTTTATTGTTGATCCATCGTCTTGTTTAAGTGCAATGTTTTGCTTCTTCCCAACCACAAGTCATTGCTTCACCTTCTTTAAGGTTTTGTTATCTTCAACAGTTTTCTTCACCATATCACAGGTACATTTTCGTACATCTTCAATTACGGTATACGTTTGCAGATTATCTTGCACAGCTCTGCATATTCAATTCTTCTTCTTGCGTTTTAGGATTGTTTATTTTTTTGTCATTTCCTCATCAATTGTTTTGTCTCATTTTAGTATTTTGTTTTTGGTTAGCAATTCCTTCATTCTTTTTGTGTTTTCAACTACAATCTTTATAATTCTTCAAAATTGTTTGTTAAAATGTTCCCATGCATGTTGAGCAAGCTGAAGTGATTTTTCAGTTCTAGTTGACATTCTTCGTCTTCTTTTTAAAATATTTTCTTCTTTCTAACTGTGTATTCACATGTAATTTGCAGTGAATCTGTTGGTGATCACTCCTTATATCAAAACTGTTAAGGACTGTGCAGTCTTCAATCACGGGTTTCTTGTTAGTTGGGATATACTGTAGTCAATTTCCTGCTTGATTCCATTGGATCCATTCCCTGTCGATTTTCGATTTTGATTTTTCTTGAAGAATGAATTCATGATGCAGGAGGTTTCACAGTCTGCACATTCTACAAAATCGGCCCCAATGTTCTTTCTTGTTACCGAAATCATACTTACTAACTGATGCTTTGTCTTCCAGACAGGCATCGATCTTTGCATTCAAAGCTCACATAACGATTTTGAGTTGACAATTTCCTCTGTTGTTAATTTGGTTGATTTATTGTAGAAGTGTTCCACTTAATTGTCTATGTGACTTGATGAGCAGACTTAGATTTTTTGAAGCCTGTATCTTTTTTTTCAACTATATGACAATTCAGGCTGATCTTTCTGTTGATGTAGGTGTGTAGCGCACAGCATCCAGCAGAGAACAGGTCTGGCAAAAACTTTCTTTATTGGCAAGGCATTAAAAAGAGGGGCGCAACCCTTCAACGCGTTTCGTGCAAAGCACTTTGTCAAGAAGTGCCTCTACACGATATACAGCCACTTAAATACACAGTCTGTCAAATCTCGCGATATCTCGTGACGTCATCGGACCGCTACTATCCAATCAAAAGGACATTTACATAACATGTAAAGGTCATTTACATAGCAGCACGCATTGGAAGGGAGACTCTGGAGGTGAACAGACTGTGAGTACTCTTAAGGGGCTATCCCAATGAGGTGAAGGAGGGTGTCCTAGGACAACTTCCACAATCTTCAGGGCTTCCTGGTGCCCCCACCCCCATCATTATGGACTGAGTATACCAATGCACAATACCTTAATACCCAGTGTCTCCCTCCCTTCAGAAGCACACACACAGCACTTTGAGCACCATTGTTCTATTCTGATCTTTCTGTTGGCCTTTCATAAATTATTGTCTTAATTATGAATTCAATCACTGATTCCTCCATTATCTTTACCTCGGTAATAAAATAAGTGTCTGCTTTTGAACTCAATGAGGCTTTCATATTTTCTTCTAAACTTCGCCAAGGTCAAGAATTTATGATAAGCGGTTCCCCTCTGATGGACCCGGAGAGCATCCTGGACAGAGCCCGGAGGTTCTACGTAGACCTTTCCTCTCTGGAGTTCAGACAGCCGAATGGATACAAGGTCTTATGGGAGGGGATTCCCACGAGGGTGAAAGGGAGCGAGGGTGAAAGGGAGCGGCTTGAGTTACTATTGACTCTTAAAAACATGTAATCTTTGCAGGTGTGTCTTCCAGTTCTTGCAGTGCTGCTTCAATAGAGAGAGTCTGGCAGTTGTGGGTAGCCAGATTTAGGTTTGAATGACAGCTTTTGATTCACGTCCAGGGAATTTTAGCACCCTCAGCCTTCATACCTTCTTCCTGAACTGTATCAAACCCAGGGGCATTCCAGTCTCTGGAGAATGAGGGCCATTGCTTTTGGTGTTCCACATTTGGGGGTAGAGGCCTTACTTGCATTACCAGCCTCATTTGCATGTTGGCAAGCACCTTTCCAACTTTAGCAGGGCTATATTGTTCAAGCCTTCATAGTATGGTTAAACCTACAAGAAAAACTGCCACTATACATCTTCCTGAACACCTGTTGCCACCTTTATGCAGTGAGATAAGGATTTGAGGGAATATATATATATATATATATATATATATATATATATATATATATATATATAAAAATATATATATATATAAATAATATAACATAATAGCACGATAATCCAGATTTTTAGAATAAAATGGTACGTACGTTGGCTGTTCTTACCCATGATTGTCGTAATAAATCCTGGTTATAGTCCAAGCTGTGATAAATACTGTTGGTGCACCTATTGTTGGAGAAAATACATTGAAAGTATTAGAGTAACACCCATTTGTAACAAATATCATTATTAAACACCAATTATAATTTATACTGTAGCACAGTATAATATATAAACAAGTAGAAGTCATATATCTAATGTATTTGTTTACCCCTATAAACAATGAAAATAAACATAATTTAATCATATAGGGAAAAATGCAATAGCAATTTGCAAAGTAAAATTATCCAATAATTCTGTTTACACAGCACAGTGATACAGTATATTTTCAGAAATTCCATTTATGAGAATATGCAGAAGTCAAACATAAAACAAAAGACTAAAACTTAACCTGACTATAATAAACTATTATAGGGCAGTAAAAGTAACGTTAATGAATAGTTCCCGATTCCTCACATTTGTCCTGCTTACTTATTATACATACAATTCACCATAATTTGCACACACATTACAACTCTTTGATGGAAATAAAGGCATGCATATTTTAATGTCATTTTGCAGGTACTGTATATGGAAGAGTAATTTGTGTTTGTTTCACCTGGAATAGTAAACATGTACTGTAACTAATATTATAGGATAAAATTGTTCACTGAATTAATACACTGTGAAGAGTTAGTATCTCTTGACTCGGTTCCTTTGTTACTCTACTGGTTTCCAGATTATTCATAACCTCCTCAGAAAACAGGAAAAGGTCACCGTTCATGGACTCAGGCCTACTGTACTCTCACTAACCTTCTTCTATCATCTTTCAGTGGACCAAGTCCAGACCCAGGGGCCATCTTGGTCAGGCCAAAACAGTGAGTTTTTTTATATATATGTTTATTTTGCATTAATGGGGAGAGGGGGCGGGGTGGAGAATACACTGTAGATAAATATGAGGGTCTTATAAGTAAATGGGATGCAGAAAGGAGATCAAGGAGAACCTTTAAGAAATAGAATGTAGGCCCCAACACAACTGCATATCCCTGTGAACATGGCCACTCTCTCTCCAAAATTAAAATGTGAGATTCTAGTTTTCACATACAGTACAATTTTCTCCACAATGCAGCCCTTCCATACATCTCAGAAGTCACCTTGAAATACTCCACTGCACGCCCTCTTTACTGTGCCCATGATCTCTTCCTCTCATCTATCCTTTAAATTCCTCCCACGTTGCCTTCAAAACTTCTCCCGGGCTGTGGTGCACTTATGTATTTCCCTAACCTGCATTACTAGACTCAGCCCACCCTTCACATATTTAAACTTGACCTGAAAGATCACTCCTTTGAGAAATCTTCATCATCCACCTAAAATCCTCAAGCTTCAAATAACCTGATGTTAATGTGTGAGAGTGACATATTCTATTAGAGTCCCAAGTATATATATATACTCCAATGCACAGCCGGCACACCATTTGCAAGTAAATAAGTTATACGTTTTGGTGCTTATCCCATAAAGCAATAACAGACCATACGATACCGGTTGCAACACGACATCAAGGGACAGCACGCAGGTAAGTAGATCATACATTTTCTATAATTGATAGAAGACACAAAAACCGATGTTTCAGTCCCCCAGTGGGACCTTTCTCAAGGTGGTGTGTCTTCTATCAATTATAGAAAATGTATGATCTACTTACGTGCGTGCTGTCCCTTGATGTCGTGTTGCAACCGTATCATATGGGATAGATAGATAGGTAGATAGATAGATAGATAGATAGACAGACAGACAGACAGACAGACAGACAGATATCCCCCGAAACCGCCCTTTAAAATACATGTACAGACACCAGTGCTCACAAAATAGCACAGCTAGGATATATGCTAATAGGGTATGCAAAGTATATTTTAATGACTCCTATTAGCATATATCCCAAGTATATCAGGTGTTCTTTGTTGTCTGAATGGAGGTTTCAGGGAATATATATAGCACTTGGGACACTCTCTCGCTTCCTTTATGTATGACCTAAATAACATCAGGATCAATCCCTGTGCTAACCTGAACGGCCTTTAGTGGATGCTAGGGGGAACACCGCTTTCGCATATCATTAGCACTAATGACCAGAACAAAAATAACCATTCATTATTTAAGGAGTAGCACTGGGCTAACATTATTTTATTTACTTTAGTTCATAGGCGTTATGATTAACCTTACATTCATTTAGGTTAACGTTGGGTTAAATAGCCTAATGGAGCTTAGTGCATCTGGCCTTCAGAGGCCTTCCTGCAATAGAGAAATAACTATATTGACTAAGGACCTTTGACTATTGTGTTTATCTGACATATAAATTTGATTGAATCAAAATTGGAGTTTGCACTGCTTTGACAAGCTATTTTGCTATTGTTTACATGACTGAAAAATAAAATCCAAAATCTTGAGGAAAAAGAGATGTACCGTATTTGCAACTTGCATCTATTTCTGCCAATATATCAAAGTATTTTGCTTCCATATTTCTGTATGTGGAATTAGCTGATACACCTATTTTAATGGGATGTATCAATTCCGTGTATATGTTGCACCACGATTTCCCCTTTTTTAACTCCAAAAACTTTGGCAGGTCTGACGTAGCATAAACGTATCTGTTTAACCATTTGAACCATATGTAAAAATGGAAATTAAATGTAAACAAGGGAAAAAATGGACCACACAGACACACACTTTTCTTTGTGCTGACGCAGAACAAAGTATTACTCTGACACCGGGGATTTACTATGTGGAACTGGACTGCTTTCCCATATACCTTTTTTAATATGCAAACAAGCAAATGCTTACCCCAGCCAATCAAGATATACCACCAGAAATACTTCCTCTCCGAAAAAAAGGAGACAACCAGCAGGGTGTGCAGGTACAAGCCTTCCACCAGCAGCCAGAAAAAGTTAGCCATGATGCAGTATTGAAAGAACACCATTGCTGCTTTGCACCCAACCTAAAAGAAAAACAAAGAAAGAGATCATCCATTAATGGATCACATCATTTTATAATGACTGTAATATTACCGTACGCTGGGGGAACTGTACATTTAGACCAATGTGCCAATAGCAGTATGTTAGAAATCTGTTTATTATATTAATATGTATCAATGAGAACTTATACCAAGACAATTGAATGGGAATATGTTGTAAGGCAGGGGGGCGGGAGATTTTGAAGGGTGGGCGCGGGCGGTTGCAGGGGCCCCGCGCTCTTCACCACGGCATTTTAATGAAATACCGGGGGATCGCATGAGGTCCCTGCAACACTTCACTTACCGGGATTCAGCCGGGTGTGACGTGTTGCCATGGCAACGCTGCATCAAATGACACAGCGGGGCCATGTGATATGACGTCACATGCGTCAAATGATGCCATGTGACCCGCAGCATCATTTGACATGGATTCTAGGTTGGGAGGGGCACGACAGCGGGACAAGGAAGACAGGGGGGCGCAGCTGGAAAAGTTTGTGCTCCCCTGTTGTAAGGTTTAGAAATCATATATAAGCCAAGAGAGATGAGTGTTAAGTTAAGGTTTAATGCATAACAGATGTTGGAGGTTGGCTTAGGGATAATATTTCAGGCCTGCAGCAGTCTGAAGTTGCTAAAGTTCTTTGTTACAGAAAACCACGAGAAGAAAGGAGGATGAGTTAGTGATCAATAAATACAGTTGTATCTTGATCGGCTCTCTCTCTTCCTAAGACCATTCTCTGCAAGTAACATCTAAGCTGTATATGAGAGACAAAAGTTTCACTCTGTCTTTCTATCATTACTATCTGAGAGAGAGCACGTTATCATAATTGATTGAGCTTCCATCTGTAAGTAATGCTATAAGAATAAACAACTGTATAACTTCGTCTGCTGAACAACAATCTTCTGAAGAATCTTTATGACCAAGGAATAAGGTGATATTATTCTAACACAGTAGTAATTAGCCTTTGACTTTTAAACTCAGTTTCTTCTGAGCCTACATTTCCTCTTACATGAAAAAAAACTTTACGTCTGTTTGATGGTCCAGCGTTTTCAGATTATTAAGAGTGAAAACTGATTGTGCACCATAGAAATAACTTAACCATCATTTGGTATAGAAAAAGCAAGGACTGTATGGCAATTATCAGTATCTTTAAGGAGACAACAAACAAATAAGAATATATGCTACAATGTTGGCAAGTAACATACACATGTACAACATTGTATCAAAGTGTGTACAATATACAATCAAGCCATTTTAAAATAACCAACTGAACCAATGTGCAGCACTGTCATACAATTATGTTATTATATGACTAGAAGTAGCCTTAGAAACATTATTCCTATGGATATCCATTATAACAAGTGTTTTGCTATTGGTTCTAAAAATGAAATCACGTTTTTTGTTTTGCTCGAACTTAGTTGTTTTTCATTTTATAATGACACAAACATTATTAGTAAAAACTAAAGATAAGCAGCATTTCCCACCCACCCATCCAACATGTTTAAACGTTAATTAAAAAAAAAGTTCACAGGTTTTTTCATTCGCAAACGAAGTATGTAAACTTGTTTTTTTTTTAATAATAAACCTCTCCGGTTTTGATTAAAATTTCGCTCAGATTTGAATGTTCTTAAGGTTGACTCCTCGCAGACCTTGGATTTCAGGTTTTGACCCTGCTCATCCTTAATTATTACTTTAATTTAAATGCCCAACTGATAGTAGTAATTAAGAGGTGACCTCAAATATTATTTGGATAACATTTTCCTTCACATGAAATGATTCTACTTGTTAGGCATGACGCACATCAGGTCTTTGAATATACATTTGCACCAGACATTCTAGAAACCTATTTAAAAAATAATCACGTTAATTGCTGCTGTAACAGTTGTGTGGTAGACAATTAGTTGAAATACTTGTATAGTAATTGTGTCGCAGAAGTTATATGTTTAGAAGATGCCCACCGAAATGAAATCTTTCCCTGTCTCAACACAATGGACTTTTAGTACATGCAAGTTGAAAATCTGCAGTGCTACTTCTCTATTATTTCTTCACATTTATCCTGTGGTCACATATCACTACACACGTAACTCCTCTCACTGCTGCACTGTGTATTTTTTTGGGTACCATGCTTATTCTCTTCTCCTCCCATTGCTTTAACCCCATGAGCGCTGGATCGGTCTCTGTACCTGACTGCCAGGGACCCTCTGGCACAGGCGATCACGTGATCGTTTTCAATAGCAGTCAAGTGACCGCGGTTGCAATTTTAGGGGGAAATGGACAAGGAGTCTTCCTCCATTTCCCCTACTGGACAGATCGTGCCCCGCGCTCCATGGGAAACACAGAATGCGATCGAAGTAGAATAAAATAGACCCTCTGGGAATGACATAAGGGTTTGGCACGCCAGACCCTATGACATAGTGACTACGTCTTGGGACACTGAAAGGGTTAAGCCAATGAGGAAAAAGTGTTTGATATATGTCCATGCTGTTACTTTTCTTCCTTTGTAACATTGCACATCTGCCCATTCATCTGTTTCTTCGATTACTATAACACAGCCCTCTCACTTCTTAAACCTATTTCACGAATCTCTCCACTCAATACTGGTCCAAGTAACTTCACTTTCCATTTTCAAAGGCCAGCTGAAAATGACCTTCTTAAAAGAAGCATCTTAAAAGGTCTAGGGCTACTGTACTATACTGCCGTGTCCAGAGGCACTTGAACTCCCTGACCCCACTTTTAATAAATTAACTTTTACTTCTACTGTGTCTGTAAGTCTTCCAATATACTACTTCAATTATAAACTCTTTGTGGCAGGACTCCCTTTGTCTGACGTTGTCATCGACTTGCTGCTCTTATCGCCATTGTTTGCACTTTATTTTCCCTGTTTTGTAATTTAGTAAAGCGCTGCATATACTGTTGGCTCTGGTTCTAGGGCAACAACCTATTTTGTCCACTGGCCAAGAATACTTGCCTGATCGACATAAAATGGTCACGGACACGGGCTTAGCTAATAAAAAGCGTCAACATCATTTGGAGACTTTCTACTCATGACCCTGTAGCCTTCTTTGTAGTGATGTGCCAAAACTGGCACACAAAACTACAAACATCTCGGGAACCTGGCCGTCTCCTTAGGTCAAAGAAACACAGTGTCACGAGGGAGACTCCAGGAGCGGGAAAGACCTCAGTGGCCAGAACAGCAGGGAGCAGGCAAGACTTGTCAGGGACACAGGCAGACGGCAGATATTGTGGTCGGGGTCACAGGCAGAGGTCGGAAACAGGCGGCAGATGGCTTGGACGGGGTCCCAGCCAGAGGTCGGAGGCAGGTGGCAGATGGCTTGGAGGGGTCACAGCCAGAGGTCGAGGCAGGCGGCATATAGTGTGGTTGGGGTCACAAGCAGAGGTCGGCAGCAGGAAGGCAGGAGCAGGGCAGGGGAGCAGGAACAGGACTGGAACTCGGGAACAGGACTGGGACTCGGGAACAGAACAGGGACTCGGGAACAGAACAGGGACTTGGGAACAGGACGGGGACCCGGGAACAGGACGGGGACTCGGGAACAGGACTGGGACTCGGGAACAGGACTGGGACTCGGGAACAGGACTGGGACTCGGGAACAGGACTGGGACTCGGGAACAGAACTGGGACTAGCAAACAGGGAACAGACAAGGATAAGCCAGTAAATAAGCAAAGGCCTTTAATATGAAATCAGGACAAAATATAGAACAGGTCAGATCAGGTCAGGTCAGAAGCAGGAGTCAGGATCACAAATAAGAGGCAAGCAGGTGCAGGAAACAGGAAACTATAAAGCAGGCAGAGAAGAAGACAGGAGCACCCAGGAGGTGACAAACAGAGGAAAACCCAGGAGGTGACAAACAGAGGAAAACCCAGGTCAGACAGAAACAAACAGCAGCACACAAGGTGGACAGACAAGGAACTGTGAGAGAGGGAGATTTAGGAAACTATATAAGGGCTATTCCTGACACACAGATTAGCTCAGTAGGATCTGCTCGTCCAGGTAAATTAAGAAAAAAATTGAGGGTGGGGGGAATTACTGCTTTAATATCAAGATTTAATGGCCCTTCATTGGATGCTTAGTCCAAATATAGAATTGTAAACAGAAGAATGAAACAGGCCAAGTTTTCACATCTGATTGGGTAATTAAGTAAAAGAGCTTCTTCATATGTTCAGTTGTTGCTCACAGAAAATGCAGTTTGGAAAGGGATGCAGATTATGTCATGGTGATAATCCAATGATGTCAGATTCAGATGCACACATTTTGCCACAAGGACCAATTGGAATGAAAAATCCCTTGTGAAGTTTATACCAGTTAATTTGATTTTTTTTTTTAAATTAAGTTTGAGAGTTTCAAAATTCCTCTGCACAGGTACAAATTTGGTGCAAATGAATAATTGCAAATGTGTCCACAACATTGAAACTTTTGAATTATGAACACAGGAGAGAGACCACAAGGGAGTCGGTGCGTTAAAAAGGCCTTTTAGGATTGGCAACAGTTATGAACAATGTACAGCAGTAAATGTGTCACCTTAATGTATGAGGTAAATATGTCAACCTACAATATTCATGCAGAAATATCTAATTCATGTATACGGATGGCAGAAGGGCAATGTTGCTAAAAAAAGCATATGCACCAGAGAGGAGGAGTGATTCTGCTGGGAGAAAGATGTTATGTGTTGAGCTTTCAATTTGATGAACTCACAGTGACATACTGTATATGACATTGGGTAATCTGTTTCTCATAGTAAAAGGTGAACGCACGTTATACTGTAATGATCAGCTGCTGTGCTGCTGGCTCCTGTATTCAGCAACTGATGTGCAGGTCAGATAAGCGGCGTCTGAAAACTGTAATAAATTGCTTTTGGCTGATATTTTCAAAACACGGATCTTCTGAACCAACTACAGTAATTGTATAGTCTGGCATAAAGGTTTATCAGACATGGGTATCCATTACTCTCATTGCAGCTGCCAAGAGTTGTTGGGTACGATGCAATAAAGATTAAAGGTCGGTTTGTGAGGAGAAAGGCTGATCTACTGACTAAGTTCATAAAAATAGATTGTAAGGTGCATAATAAAAAAGAAACATGTGCTCGTGAAGATGCAGAGACATATTCCCTAAGTGCTGCTACTCCAGAACACATCTTTCGATGTCGATTGACAGCTTACAATCAACTAGCCCGCAGTCCCTCGTAGGACTAAAATGTGAACCAATGGCCGTAATATGATTAAAGGGCTAAAGCTAGGAGGTTGGTGAGTCTTTAAATCAGACACTTACTGTACAAGTATTTTTAAATAATAAAATACTTACAGGCTTATTCTAGATCAGTCAAATCGGCCAATCGAAAAATCCGAAATTTAAGTAAACGACAAATTTCATCCAAAGATGTCCCAATCGGCCGCTGTGGCTGATATTGAATAAGTCACTTAGTTGGCGAATATTTAAAGATGAAACTTAGAAGGTGGGAGCTGATTTCCTTTACCTCCTTTCTTCGAAGGGCTACCTTCATGATACCTAAAATAGCACAGACTAGATGAATACTGTCAAGAATAGAATAGTGTCGCTAGAATAACACATATCCACAAAGTTAATAATATGCAAAAAGAATGGCTGCTCTAGATCTCATTAGCGTAGGCTTAACCTCACGTTATTGTAGCATAATGCTGTGTTATCTTCCAATAATGTGATGTTAAGCATGTCTTGGTGTTGCTCCAATCCAGATCCTGGAAACGGTGTTCAACTCAAGTTGAGGAAGAGCGTCTAATTAAAACTTTGTGTACAGATAATGTATGCATTATTTCCATGATGGGTAAATAATGAATCTAATAAACAATAACAGAAGATACACATTTACAATATTAGAGGTTTATTAGTTGCGCACGATATATTTTGTTTATCATTGTCTTTGCTCACTATTGTTGCTGCACAATTAACCCCTGTTTATTTTATCTGCAACATCACATTAACCTTATAACACCATGGTGTGGAGCTTGGTTAATTGTAGGGAGAAAAGGGAGGAGAATTTTAACCTCTTGTTTTCAGAGGAGGTTTTACATAGTCAGCTTAATGAAGTGACTGAACTATCTGTTAAAGATCAATTCAAAGTATTAGAGAGGTTATTACTTACCGAAGGTAAACACTGGCTTGAGACAAAAACCCTACAGAGCTATATAGATGTAGGAAGGATACCAAGAGGACTAAGGTTCTCTAAAAGCCCTACCTTCGGTAAAGATAACAAAAAAATTATGCAAGAGTGGAACAGAATCAAAGATGAGTGCTCCATGGACCTCATGAGGTTAATAATCTATGAGAGGAACCATAATGTTAAGGATTTAGAAAAAGAGATTTTAAAAGCAATAAAGATACTAGAACCATTAGTAATTGACACCGATTGCTCAGAAATTGAGCATGATCTCAAGGTTAAACTAGAATATGAAGAAGATGAACTTTTTAAACGAAACACAGTAAGTTTTTAAAGGACAAATTAGATTACCAGCATGGTAGAAAGAGAGACTGGGCAAAAAAGGACTGAGGTAAAGTAGTAGGGAATGAATATATCCCCCATAAAAGAGATAGAGGGGAATCTGCTCACTCTAAGAATAGGCAGCAAGATTATCATACTTATGAACAAAGGAGAGGAAGTAAAACTCGTAAGAATGAGGGTTTGGCAAGAGATCGGTCTAGCTCTAACTATGAGAAGGGATATCATAACCCTAATTATAAAGGGAAGAACTACATTGAAGGTTTTAGGTATGGATCAAGACCACAGGTCCCTCAAAAGGCTTATGCTTATGATAAAAATGAATCCCATTCACAACCATCTAAATACTCTCCCAGACATTCTTCCAGCTACTCACCCTAACGCCTAGTCAGACCTGAATCTAGGCCAGCATCACCTTCTTTTTTAGAATTAGTGAGAACAAGATTAGAGAAGGGGAAAACAGTGAAAGATATACAAAATACCCCCCAGGAGAAAAGGAAGAAAAGGGTAACCTCAGACGAGGAACAAGAGGAGGGACCAGAGCCCAAAAAAAGAGAATACTCGTGGGAAAGAACTCCCTAGTGAGTAATGGGGTTTTTAACCTCTCCTCTACTATTTTGACAAGCGATCAACTGAATATACTTGGAAGGGGTTTGAGTTTTTCTAGATCTTGTGGACCAAACTCCTTCCAGTTGTTCAAAGATCTTCATAAATTTACCCGTAACATCACCCTAAAAAGACACTTTCTTAAACAAGATAGGGATCATATTTCTGATGAGGCTGCGACTAGTCCTATTACTAACTCTGATTCAGAACTAGATATTAAGCATACAATATTCAAACCACAGTCCAAGTTTTATCCCGCACATTCCAAGGGTCACCATATAGACACCTTTTTTAATATGGTCACTAATGATTTTAATGTTTTGGCACGTAATTTCAAGTCAGGAGATATAAGACAATCTCAGTGCGAGTGAATCCCTAGCGCTTAAAATCCTGAAAGATAACAAAAGCCTTATTATAAGACAGGCAGATAAGGCTGGGGGCGTAGTAGTACAAAACAGATGTGACTACGAGAAAGAAGCACTGAGACTCCTGAATGACATATCGTTTTATGCCAAATTGTCTAAGGATCCCACAACGGAATATTTGAAAGATTTTAAAGCAATGTTAGACAATGCAGTTTCTTTGTCTATTATTACTGCAACAGAGTTTGCTTTCGTATTCTCTGAATTTCCCAAGATCCCGATATTCTATCATCTGCCTAAGATGCATAAGGCCCTAGTGGATCCACCTGGGCGCCCAATAGTATCGGGTATCCAATCGATGACAGCTAACTTAAGTCAATATGTAGATTTGTTCTCCAGCCATACGTGGGCAAATTAACATCTTATTTGAAAGACTCGACTGCAGTTCTAAATTTGTTTAATGGGTTCAAATGGAAAAGCTCCTATTTATGGATTACGTGTGACCTTAAAGCCCTCTACACGCACATACCCCATCAAAAGGGGATGGATGCTGTGAGTTCCTTTTTGGAAGCAGATCTCCAGTTGCACCCATTGAATAGGGAATTCATCCTCCAGTCAATAGGCTTCATATTGAAGCATAACTATTTCTTGTTTTTATCCAACTTCTACCTGCAGGTTTGCGGAACTGCCATGGGGACAAGATTTGCCCCCAGTTTCGCAAATCTATACGTGGGACAGTGGGAGTCACATGTCATCGCGCCAAACAAACCCTACAACAGGAATGTCGTAGTATGGAGACGCTATATAGACGACATCCTGTGTGTGTGGGATGGCGACCATGAGTCAGCTAATGCATTTATAGCCCATCTTAATGTAAACGACTATAATCTTGCGTTCACACATAAGGTTAATGCAGCTCAGGTCGACTTCCTGGATCTGAGACTCACGGCCCTAGCGGATGGAACTGTAGAGACAGAGACCTTCTTTAGGAGGTTGATACCAACAATCTGTTGATGGCAAATAGTAATCATAAAAACTTATGGAAAAATAATATACCAGGAGGACAATTTGTTAGACTCAGACGTAACTGCAGCAATATAGATGTATTTAATGTTCAGGCTACTAAACTATTTCATAGGTTTAGAGAGAGAGGATACCCTAGGGAACTGCTTGAGAAAGAGATTGAGAGGGTACACAGTATGGATCGTAGTGGCATGCTAATTCAAAGTGGATCCAGAGATAGGAGAAATAAAGAACAGACAACAAACAGCGATATTCTTAATGTGGCTTTTATTACGGATTTTAACTCTGTGCATAGGGATATAGAAAAAGTCTTTACAAAACATTGGGGCATCTTGTGCAATGATCCAATTCTGGGGTCACATTTGAGCACGAAACCACGATTTATCTATAGGAGAGAAAAAAAACCTAAAAAATGTGCTAGCACCGAGTGATATATATCAAACTGCGGATTCATCCTTTCAAAGGAGTTGGTTAGGCTCTAATCCTAAGGGTAATCATATTTGTGGAAAGTGCTCCATTTGCAAATACTTACACCCAGATAGGAACAGGTTTGCTTCTAAGATTAATAATGACATTTTTCCCATTGATGATTTTATTTTATGTACGTCATCATATATTGTATACCTGTTGGAATGTGCGTGCGGATATCAATATGTCGGTAGGACTAAGTGCAGCCTTAAAGTTCGAATACAAGAACATGTCAGAAATATTAGGAATGGCTTTGACAAGCATAGTGTGTCTAGGCACTTCCTTTCTCACCATAATAAAGATCCCTCAAGTTTGACCTTTAAGGGGATTCAACAGATTCCTATCAATAGGAGAGGTGGAGATAGGGTTAAAATATTATCTTCAAAAGAAACGTACTGGATACATAAATTAGATACGATGTCCCCTAAAGGGTTAAATGAAGATGTTGACATCTGGGCACTTTATTAATTACTATAGTCCTTTTTAATCTAGTACGTGGATCTCCTTTCTTTTTAACTCATGCTGATAATGTTTTGTCAATTTTTTAATATACTAATCATGTGTTTCTTTTATTACAGAATTCTTTTTAATTTATTTATGATGTTTTTATATGCTAGGATGTATTTTAAGTTTCATTGTTAAATAAAGGTGTTGTTTAACTGGTGTCTTCATTTCCCAAGTCTCTCTCACTAGCACAGTACCCAGGTGACTGATTGGCTATTTTTTCAATTGACTAACCAATGGGATGTGTTTGTGAGGTATATAGTATCTCTGGGAAATGCTAAATTTATTCCCTGATGAAGTAGTTGTGACTACGAAACATGTAGGATGTAATTGGTCCAAGTGTTTTATTGCTACTCTATCCTATGTGTGCAATTTGGGCACTTTAGAGACTTTTTTCCGCTTTTGCTGTGTACTTTTGAAATCGCCACTGTGACGTCACTTCACAGATAGTTCACCCCTGCTTGTGGCTGCACTAAACGGAGAGCTCTGCGAACAACCCAGGTCCTCACTGACCAATCCGGGGACCCTCCCAGTGCGTCTGCAGGCTGCAGATTGCTCGATCCGTCTGGAGCCCAGCTGACCAGAGGGGAGTTTCCCACAGAGACGGTGACCGAATGCAGAGGTGTTCCTAGGAAGGAAAAGCATCGCAGCTGCTGTCCCAGACGCCTGCCAAGGGAAACATACTCCTGACTCCTGTATGAGCGGCCGCCGAGTGTTAACTTGTGTGTTTAACACACTCAATGTTTATGTCCTAATACCTTGATGTACGCAGAATATTTATCCCCTATTTTAATATACACTTGTTACTTTCATACTTCACTATTTGCGTTGTGCGCTGTTTTTTTGTCTCCATATCTTCAGTGTTTGGGGGGTGCCGAGCCACCCCCTGTTTAATAGCAGCAGACGCTTTCTACATCACATTACACGGTTATGTAAAAAAAAAATATTTTTTCACATTGTGGTTTTTTTGTGGTTTTACCAGTTGAGTAAAAATTAGAAGGGTATATGTTAATACACATTGTATCACTGATTATATTAGAGGTTTATTAGTTGCGCACGATATATTTTGTTTAACATTTACAATTGCCCCTGCTGTTTTGTAATTTTGATGATAAAAAGTAGTAGTCGTCAAAGCTTTTGATAGCAAACTAATGAAACATTAGAAGCTTGTCCATCACACAGCTGTTTTTAAAGTCTATTAAAACCTGGTGGAATGATGGATCCAATCGTTTAAAGAGTGTCATGGCCCACCAAACTAGTTAAATTACAACAATACAAATAAGCCCACATGTCCTGCTATTCCATGATAAGTTAATTGTTGTGCTTTTCAGGTAGTTTCAGTGAGATTTTGGGATCATGTTCCCCTGATCGAAAGAGACAGTTAAATAATGCTGTCTAGCCATGACTCATTTTATTAACAGTACAAAAGAAGGAATGCAATAGAATCAATATTGTGAAGCGGGAGATGCTACGACTAGGCATCTGCATTCCCATTCATCAGTCAGAGTACAGCACATCTACAATGCCTTGCAAGATACGCTGCTGACTGAAGATTCATCATTGATGAACTTTTAATGTTATGAAAAGTTCCAAAGTAAAACAAATTGCTGTACGTCTGCAAACAGGTTCATTTCCTTGTGCAATTCTATGGGACCTATTTATTAAATGACCCTTTCTCTACCATAACAGCTGTATAGAGCTTTTCTCCCCTGACATATTTACACCATTGGAAATCTTTGCTTTTGTATTTGAAAATGTCACCATTTTTTGCCACATTTTTAAATGTCGGTTCAAATCTTTTGTTTCAAATCTTTTTACGAACTGTACCATTTTTCATGATTTATTTTCATTCTTATTTTTTCGTTATCATGCAGGGTGTTTCTCTCTCGTTGGAAAACAGTAGTATGATGTACAGAGAAAGGGGGTTTATAGGGTCTCACGTGGGGTGAGGGGGTAAGCCTGTCCTGCTGGCCTCTCTCTCCCCTCCTTTGTTTACTGCTGCACTGCTCTCAACCATTTCCGCAGTGTGATATCTTACTGCTCAGTCAGGCCTATATTCAGTAAACAGTGCTAGGCTTTAGCTTGGTCTGTTACAGTAGGTTAGGGCATGCTAAAGATTGCACCCTTTAGTGAATATAGCTTGTTTTATAGTAGCCGCGTCTGTGAATGCGCACGCGCGAGTGCTACAGCTCGTGCACGTGAAACACGTTTTGTGTGTATAGAGTTCAGTGCTGTGAGCGACAGATGGGCGTGACTATGATGCGCATGGGTAGGCCATGACGTCACACCCTGATTCACACACACAGCCACAACAACCCTGCATCCAAAATGGCTGAAACTGTTAATGAAATGCTCCTATTTCTTAAGAAAAATATATGCATGAAAGGGTCTTGAATATATAGGGACAATAGCATCCTTTAAATGAAATAGCCCTGAATATATTTAATAGCTGCTTATATATATATATATATATATATATATATATATATATATATATATATATATATATATATATATATATATATATATATATATATATATAGAAAAAAGGAAAGAGAAAGAAACAGGCGCACACCTAGTGCATTACCACAATAAAAATGTATTGAATGAACATAAAATCTTACAAATGCCCACTCACAAAAGTACAGCAAATATAGGCGTGTATGAGATAGGCTCTCATGTGCCATGCAGCTCAATCACCAGCGTCCGCAATCAATTGCGTCATCACGTGGATCAACTCCGTGAAACCGGAACCGGAAGAGGGGTCCTTCGCCTTCAGTGTTCCATCGTATTGGCCCCTCCAGGAAACAGACACCTCCAGTGTAGCAAATGTATGAGGTTGTAAGCCGGGAGAGCAGCACACGGGAGCCAAAGTTCTACAGTCAACCTGCAACAGTGCTCGTGGGCAAATGGCGGCCAGAATCTAGCCACGCCCTACGCGTTTCGTCATCAAATGACGACTTCTTCAGGGGCTCCCCTTCAAGCATAAGTCCTTAGTATTTATAGGGAGGTAACCAGCAATTTAGCCAATAAAGGATTATTGAATTATAGCAGTCAATTTGATCAATTACACATATATATATATATACAATTTGAATAGAACAATTATACAGTATATATGAATGTGACTACACGAATAGTAGATATTGTGAGGACCCCATTGATATTTGAGGAGTGATGTACAAACTCTGAAATAAAGCAACATTGCTGATGTTATAAATGTAAATAATGAGTGGATAATCACAGGATTAATCAACAAACAAACAGCACTAGAAAATGCATCATGATTGAATTATTGGAAATTATTTCAAGTCAAACAATCTAAAGAATATATTAGAAACTAACTCATTGGATTATAATATATATATCAAATGATATATTTGATATGGTCAGATCTATATCACTTAATTGTTGATGACATCTCAAACAAGGAGATCACTAATTGAATGACACATAGTATAAATAATTGTTTATAAAACTACTTAGAGAACAACATAAATTGGTAATATCTAATTTAAACCAATGACACCCGATACATTGATCAATAATTACCACCAGAATAATTAACTACTTTGTCACCAGGATATTTACCCATTGTTTGAATGCCAGTATGGAGTCAGAGGAGGCAAAATAGATGGATCCAAAGCAACGACAGAGAAAAGGAAGCGATGGTGACTTGAATTGTGATTAAATGAGTGCATAAAACTATTATAAAAATTATGTGTAGGTACTGTGATCTAATAAATATATATATTATGTGTTGTGTAAATAATTGTGAATATTAGTGTATAATGCATGATTAAGTGTATGTGAATAAATTTGGGGTAAACATAAATTAAATAAATAAATGAAAAAATAAACCAAAATAAATATGAATTGGATAAATAATGAAGGTGAAAAAATATATATATGAAAAATAAAATAAAATAAAATTTAAAAATAAAAGTAAAAATAAAAATAAAATAAAAATAAAAATAAGTATGAAAAAATAAAAGTAAGTATAAAGAAATATAAAATATAAAATAAAAATAAAAAATATAAAAAATAATAATAAAAATAAATAATAATAATAATAATAAAAATAAAAATAAATAAATAAATAATAAAAATAGATATTGTCCATTTGTGGAAGTGAATCGTAACAAACACGAAAACTGACCGTAACCCTAGATAAATTAATTGAACCACAATGACCAGACAGAAGACCATAGCCCAGAGGGAATGCTAAGCATTCAATCCAGACCTCTGGAGAACACCCATTGGAGGTGTTCAAACTATGGTACTAATGTCAATATGGTCATTGTGTCCCTTGGGATGAGTGGTATCCAAAATATACATCCAGTAAGTTTCTCGGGTACATAGCTTTTGAAAGCGATCACCTCCCATATAGGAGGGGGGGATGAACTCGATTCCCATAACAGAAAGGGATTTGGGATCTTTGTTATGACTAGTACAAAAATGACGGGAGAGGCTGTGTGTTTGACACCCATTTATAATATTTCGCCGGTGCTCCAAGAACCGTGTACTAAGAGCTCTAGATGTACGGCCTATATATTGTGTGCCACATTCACATGAAATGAGGTACACAACATATTCTGTTAGACAGTTTATATGGTCTTTTATTTCATATGATGTACCATTTGAGTGTGATGTAAACTTATTAGATTTTGTCAAGTGTTTACAGGTGAGACACCGGCCTCTTCCACAGCTAACGTTTCCCACCCTTAGAGACATATTTTGATTAGTAATCTTTTTGGTTTTGAGTTTACTTGGTGCCAGCAATGTTTTAATGCTCCTCGCTTTTCTGAACACAGTTGGAGCATATTCAGGTACTAGATGGCCAATAACAGGATCATTGCGTATTATTTTCCAGTGACAATTTAAAATATTTCTAATTTGGTGAGCAGACTGATTAAATTGTGTGATAAATTTTGGTGCATTATTTGATTTGTATTCCTTTTTTCTACTTGCACACAATGATTCAGATTTATTTTTTGATTGTTCCAAAAGTGTATCTCTTTTAATAAGACCTGCATCCTGAAATGCTTTATTAACAACAGAGGCATCATATCCCTTCTCCAAAAACTTCTTTGATAGATCTCTCCCCTGTGATGTAAAGTCAGAGTCCTCTGAGCAGTTATGCCTAATTCTGTAGAACTGGCTTTTAGGCACGTTGTTTAGCCACTTTTTATAGTGGTTGCTACCATAATGTAAATAGCTATTGGCTGACACTGATTTGAAGTGTGTTCTTGTTTGAATCTGATTTTCTGTGCCAATAAATAGTTCCAAATCCAAAAAGACAATGGTGCTAGGATGTACAGTATGTGTAAATTTAAGTCTGGTTTACTATGGCCGTTTCATAGATGATATTATTTTCATTTGGGATGGTGATAGGGATATCCTGGAGGAGATTCTGTCATCCTTTAACATTAATGAGATGGGCCTTAAATTTACACATACTGTACATCCTAGCACCATTGTCTTTTTGGATTTGGAACTATTTATTGGCACAGAAAATCAGATTCAAACAAAAACACACTTCAAATCAGTGTCAGCCAATAGCTATTTACATTATGGTAGCAACCACTATAAAAAGTGGCTAAACAACGTGCCTAAAAGCCAGTTCTACAGAATTAGGCGTAACTGCTCAGAGGACTCTGACTTTACATCACAGGGGAGAGATCTATCGAAGAAGTTTTTGGAGAAGGGATATGATGCCTCTGTTGTTAATAAAGCATTTCAGGATGCAGGTCTTATTAAAAGAGATACACTTTTGGAACAATCAAAAAATAAATCTGAATCATTGTGTGCAAGTAGAAAAAAGGAATACAAATCAAATAATGCACCAAAATTTATCACACAATTTAATCAGTCTGCTCACCAAATTAGAAATATTTTAAATTGTCACTGGAAAATAATACGCAATGATCCTGTTATTGGCCATCTAGTACCTGAATATGCTCCAACTGTGTTCAGAAAAGCGAGGAGCATTAAAACATTGCTGGCACCAAGTAAACTCAAAACCAAAAAGATTACGAATCAAAATATGGCTCTAAGGGTGGGAAACGTTAGCTTTGGAAGAGGCCGGTGTCTCACCTGTAAACACTTGACAAAATCTAATAAGTTTACATCACACTCAAATGGTACATCATGTGAAATAATAGACCATATAAACTGTCTAACAGAATATGTTGTGTACCTCATTTCATGTGAATGTGGCACACAATATATAGGCCGTACATCTAGAGCTCTTAGTACACGGTTCTTGGAGCACCGGCGAAATATTATAAATGGGTGTCAAACACACAGCCTCTCCCGTCATTTTTGTACTAGTCATAACAAAGATCCCAAATCCCTTTCTGTTATGGGAATCGAGTTCATCCCCCCCTCCTATATGGGAGGTGATCGCTTTCAAAAGCTATGTACCCGAGAAACTTACTGGATGTATATTTTGGATACCACTCATCCCAAGGGACACAATGACCATATTGACATTAGTGCCATAGTTTGAACACCTCCAATGGGTGTTCTCCAGAGGTCTGGATTGAATGCTTAGCATTCCCTCTGGGCTATGGTCATCTGTCTGGTCATTGTGGTTCAATTAATTTATCTAGGGTTACGGTCAGTTTTCGTGTTTGTTACGATTCACTTCCACAAATGGTCAATATCTATTTTTATTATTTATTTATTTATTTTTATTTTTATTATTATTATTATTATTTATTTTTATTATTATTTTTTATTATTTTATATATATTTTTTTTTTTATTTTATATTTTTTTATACTTACTTTTATTTTTTCATACTTATTTTTATTTTTATTTTATTTTTATTTTTACTTTTATTTTATTTTATTTTTCATATATATATTTTTTCACCTTCATTATTTATCCAATTCATATTTATTTTGGTTTATTTTTTCATTTATTTATTTAATTTATGTTTACCCCAAATTTATTCACATACACTTAATCATGCATTATACACTAATATTCACAATTATTTACACAACACATAATATATATATTTATTAGATCACAGTACCTACACATAATTTTTATAATAGTTTTATGCACTCATTTAATCACAATTCAAGTCACCATCGCTTCCTTTTCTCTGTCGTTGCTTTGGATCCATCTATTTTGCCTCCTCTGACTCCATACTGGCATTCAAACAATGGGTAAATATCCTGGTGACAAAGTAGTTAATTATTCTGGTGGTAATTATTGATCAATGTATCGGGTGTCATTGGTTTAAATTAGATATTACCAATTTATGTTGTTCTCTAAGTAGTTTTATAAATAATTATTTATACTATGTGTCATTCAATTAGTGATCTCCTTGTTTGAGATGTCATCAACAATTAAGTGATATAGATCTGACCATATCAAATATATCATTTGATATATATATTATAATCCAATGAGTTAGTTTCTAATATATTCTTTAGATTGTTTGACTTGAAATAATTTCCAATAATTCAATCATGATGCATTTTCTAGTGCTGTTTGTTTGTTGATTAATCCTGTGATTATCCACTCATTATTTACATTTATAACATCAGCAATGTTGCTTTATTTCAGAGTTTGTACATCACTCCTCAAATATCAATGGGGTCCTCACAATATCTACTATTCGTGTAGTCACATTCATATATACTGTATAATTGTTCTATTCAAATTGTATATATATATATATATGTGTAATTGATCAAATTCACTGCTATAATTCAATAATCCTTTATTGGCTAAATTGCTGGTTACCTCCCTATAAATACTAAGGACTTATGCTTGAAGGGGAGCCCCTGAAGAAGTCGTCATTTGATGACGAAACGCGTAGGGCGTGGCTAGATTCTGGCCGCCATTTGCCCACGAGCACTGTTGCAGGTTGACTGTAGAACTTTGGCTCCCGTGTGCTGCTCTCCCGGCTTACAACCTCATACATTTGCTACACTGGAGGTGTCTGTTTCCTGGAGGGGCCAATACGATGGAACACTGAAGGCGAAGGACCCCTCTTCCGGTTCCGGTTTCACGGAGTTGATCCACGTGACGACGCCATTGATTGCGGACGGACGCTGGTGATTGAGCTGCATGGCACATGAGAGCCTATCTCATACACGCCTATATTTGCTGTACTTTTGTGAGTGGGCATTTGTAAGATTTTATGTTCATTCAATACATTTTTATTGTGGTAATGCACTAGGTGTGCGCCTGTTTCTTTCTCTTTCCTTTTTTCTAGATATCATTAGGGACTGGTGATCCCTTTGAAACGGGCTGCAAGAAACCAAAGACATTGCCACTGGAACAGGACTTTATGTATTGAAGGTTTTTTATTACATTTTTATATTTTTTGACAATTTTTTTCTATTTTTTACTTATTAAATATACTTCTTAGATTTTTATTTTTATTTTTTCTTTAGGGTTTATTGTCAGGAGATTGTATTGCTATTGTATTTTTAAAGTTCTATCATAGTGTATTAGCCTACTCTAGCTGCCCCTTCAAGCCTATCCAATTAGCTACTGTCTCTCCTATTATTATCTATAATTAACTGGGTTATTTAGCGGCGCTACTTCATATTGTTTATTTGTTATATATATATATATATATATATATATATATATATATATATATATTTTTTTTAAACGGCCTCAGCAGGGCTCTCAGAGTGGTGGCGGGTTGAGGAAAGTTTTAGACAGTAAAATTGCCTCACCTTTGGTGGGCAGATTGTACCCTGATGGATGAATCTTCTCAGGAGTTTGGATACTGCAGGATACACACACACACACACACACACACACACATACACACACACACACACACACACACACACACACACACACACACACACACACACACACACACACACACACACACACACACACATATACACACACACACAACTTGCCAATGAAATTGCAGCCTCACTCTGATTGGGTAATAGAGTGGGACTTCAAGCGGCAGCAGCGCGATAAGACTCTATTCAGAGTTTTTCCTCCGATCTGCCGGCTCAATGCTCACTGCCGTGCGTGCGCGCGGCCGAACTACATAAAGTCAGGCTTTAACACAGCCAATTATAAGTGCCGCGCGTGCGTACAGCGGAGCAAGCGCACACACTATATTACGGGCCTAAGTATCACACTGCGGAAATGGGAATATGGGCCTTAATGGGACAATCCCTCCTCGAACCAAAGTGAACAAATGCCTGTGAAATGTTAAAAGGTAACATCTAGGTGATGTAATTTTTCAGAAAATCTGAAACCTGCAGTATAAGAATTTTTAAACAAGTTAGCTAGTAAAAATGGTAAACTGACACTTGGGAGGGCGTTGATTTCCTCTGGCTGCTCCGATATGTCTAATGTCACTGTATGTTCAGCAAGAGCTGCCACAGCCTGAACCCCCTCTCTCCCACTCCGCATATCTTTAAGGACTCTCTGATAAGGACAGGGTGGAATAACACTTGACAAACACTTCCCTAGTGAGAGGCCCTTAAGAAATGCAACTCGTAATTAGATTTGTTTGGGGAAGCCAATTAGACTGTAAAAGTCTTTACAAATGGTTGTTTTCTGGCAGGCTACAGTATGTGGGATTGCACTGAGTTTGACTAAAAGAAGATACTGTAGTTCAGATAAGGGTCTGAGAGAAAATGATTTGGACTAGAGGACAAGGAAAGCAAACTGGAGAGAGAAAGGGAAAAACAATGCACACACAAGCGCACCACAGATTAGTTCCCCTCATTTGGGGTTTTAAATCATGTATCTTAGAACTCCCATAGTGGAAGTTAGTTAGACCCAGTTTTGATTTAACTTGTGTTTTATTGTGCTTCACTGAAGCTTTTTTGGCACAGTATCCCCTTTTGTGGGAGTAGCCATTTATGTATTATTTGATCTTTGATTTTTTTGTGTTTATGTTGTCCATTTGACCTGATAGTAAATATTAAATATTATTTTTAATAATCCGTGGTGCGCTTGTGTGTGCATTGTTTTTCTCTGTCTTTTGGAGAACTCTCTATGGAGTTCTCCATTCTTAGGAGAAGATGAGAAGAGGCTCCTAGCACCGACAGCTGCAAACGGTTTAGATCTGATTTTAGAAGACAGCACAAGTGCATAAACCTTATTTGTGACTGGAGAGAGACAGGCCTTGAATTTGTTCCTGAAAGATAGACATTTCACAGTCCAGGAAAACGTATAAATGCATTTATGAAAAACGTTACCAGGAAAAATATACATTGAGAGTTAACTCTCATTTTCAAGTTTATCCTGGCCACAAAATAAAGTTGACAGCATTACAAGTTACAGTTACCAATATGTTTAAAGTAGGAAACTGTGGAAGTTTTGAAGGAACTTAGACAGGAGGTGGATTATAGAGACTCCAGTAAATTGTTCCAGAAGTGGGGTGATCGGTATGAGAAGGAAAGAGCGACCAGATTCTTTATTGAACCTTGGGACTATAAGCAGAGTTCTGGAGGCGGATCTAAGGAGATAAGTGCAGTGTACAGTGGGGGTGAGACGCCTGCTCAGATAATTGAGTAACTTATCCAGAAAGTATTTGAAGATAAGACAGGAAAGATGTTTGTTGCATCTGGACTAAAGGGTTAGCCAACCGAGTTCAATTAACATATCACAATGGTGTGTGTGTAAGTTACATAGTAAGACAAAAACAGCATATTAATTTGCTCAGAATGTCGTTTGCTGAGGTGAATTTGGGGCGCTAAACCATACACTAAATCCCCATAATCAATAATTGGCATTAGCATCTGCTGTGTAATGCGCTTTGGCAGGAACCTGAACTGGTACTGTACGGTATATCATAATACCACAACAAACACATCACAGGGGATAATGATATTCACGTGATCTTATCTTTTTGAACATATACTGTAGAGTTTAGAATGTAAAAAATTTACTAAAAACAACTTAATGGACATTAGCTATTCAACATGAGACGTTAGGAAAACTAACAGTAACTGGTTTTTATAGCTGGCACATTCTGATTTTGCTATAATCTAGCATATGTTACAATTTAGTACTGGTTCAGAAAGATACTAGGGGGTATTTTTTATCAGAGTATCAACTGGATCTCTTTTTTTTTAATAAACCCAGTGCAGCCCTTCATACCGTTTTTTTTACCTAGTGTTGCAGACAAGATATTTCGATAAATAGCACCCAGATTTGATGTGGATGTTGAGAAAATGTCCTGGAGTGTGTAAGACCACAAAGACTCAATTTTCAAATCATGCATACAGCAGATATCAAACAGGTTTATGCCGATAGGCATAATTAATAATCAGAACTGATTTCATGTGGGGCATCTTTTTTTTGTCTCTGACATATTTGTCATATTTATGTACTGCCTTAAGCTGCTACAGTATATTACTGAACGTTAAAATGCAGCTTTCTTTTTTGGAAGTCAATTCATTTCACCTATCAATTTGGAGTGACACCTACCTACATAGAATCATTACTAGAGAGTCTGTGACATAACTATTGCGGCCAAATAATGTTCAATCTGCCAGATCGAACCTGCAAATAAAAGAAACCAGCCTGCAAATTATATTCAGCTTCAGATGTTTATGCAATATTGCAAATCACACATAAGAAAGCCATTGTTTAACTACATATAAGAAGCGCACAGTGGCCCGGGAGTCATTCAGTTGAGATACGGGACATTGCGTCCAATCTGGTGGTAACTACTATTCAAGTCAACAGCAGTTACTGCAAGATTGGGCGTGATGTCCCGGATCGCGGCTTCATGCCTCCATGCCTATGATTTATCATTCTAGGACAGTCTGGTGGTAAATGCTAGATAATAAAGGTGCAGATAAGTTAATTGTACCAATATAATTTGCATACCATAAAGAATAATAAATCAGGTGTTCTTGAAATAGTCACTGGATATGGTAATAATTATATTTAATTATATAATTGTTCTAATATATCTCTCAGTGTACACATTTTACAGTCACAAAGAGTTGATTTTTTGCCGCATTCATTAAGAATTATCTATGCATAAAATTGCACTGTTTGGAATTTCCTTTGCATGCGCTTTTTTCCCAATGTGCTGCAATACTGCCCGGAAACATGAAAACACCTCTAGCTAAAGACCCTACTTTGCCTACCTAAGGGAGGCACCATTTGGTTTATTATAGTTATGAACGGGTTGAAGTACAATTTTTTAAGTTTGGTATAATGTGCCTTTGAGACACTTTTATTGCAGATCTGGAAATCTTACAGGGCCATAGTTTAGTCTCGTGTCTAAGGATGTATTCAAATACATAGCCATATGATAAAAGAAATCACATATTTCTTTGCTCAAATGCTAAATGGCCCCAAAACAGCATTCAACGTGCAATAAAAATTGTTTGCCGCATTCATTAAGAATTATCTATGCATAAAATTGCACTGTTTGGCATTTCCTTTGCATGCGCTTTTTTCCCAATGTGCTGCAATACTGCCCGGAAACATGAAAACACCTCTAGCTAAAGACCCTACTTTGCCTACCTAAGGGAAGCACCATTTAAGGCAGTGGTTTTCTGGGCAACACCATGTAATTTTGCGAGTTTGCTTCATTTGCATAGAAAACTTGCATAGTGCACGGAAATGCAACGCCGGAACAAATCAGGACAAAAAACATGGTTGGGAAATGCAATAAGGGCTAAATGAATACAGATGCAAATCTGGCCATAAACAACTCCCTTATCACAGTTTATTGAATAGGACCTAAGGAGAACAAATTCACACTATGGAAAGTGTAAGAGCCCAACTTTCACCCCCAGCTCTCTGGATCATTGCATAGGATCTACTGTAAAGCACGGGAACCCCCTCAGATTCCTCTCATCCCCAACCCCAGCATGTTTCCACAGTACGCGAAGAAATGCTGACTCCTGTACTACAGCAATGATATATATATATATATTGCCATAATGATATAAGGGGTACCTCTAGTTTCAGCCCCCAAGGCATTGGAGCACTTGTGGCAAATACAAGTTCTGTCTGGCAGAATTATTCATGAAGGATCTTCAGTGCAGTTTGAAAAGCTAAAGGTATTTGTAGAGGGCACATTAGATATGACATTGGTTATGTTTTAGGAGCACTCCTGTGATTTGCAGATAACACAGGGGAGAAAGCTTGCACAGTTACTGCTCAGAGTGCAGCTGCTAACAGATCAGCCCCTTTCTCTGTCACTACAATCCACTTCCAACTTGTCATGTGGTTACAATGTTGTATACTTACAGGTACAAAAGCAGGATAGGGCATTGCTCATAAATTAAATGCTATGTTTATGTAGCACCGAACCCGTTCTACCTCCGGCTGTGTGCAGGAACGGGGGGAGACTGCAGGAGGACCCGGGTGGCACAGAGAGGCTGCAGCTGTATCGGGAGCTCCGGGGCAGTTCAGCACTACAGGTGGTGGCCATCTTTGTTAAGGGCGCATGTGCATTGAAGCCTCACGCATGCGCAGTGCCTAGGGCAGTATGGTTGCCGTTTGGAAGGCTCCGCACTGGACTACAAGTCCCAGCGGATCCAGGGGCTGCTTCACACGTGTGGCCCGACAGCCAATAGGGCTCCTAGATGCACGGCAGGCAAATAGATACAACTGGCATGCTCAGGAGACTACGCCAGTCATGAGCAGGATGCCAATAAGACAGGTAGTGACTCAGGTGCCAGTGGCCCTGAGATTAGGCCAGATCTCTCCAATATGCCCCAGCTAGGCCCCGACTCCCATCAGGTTGTGGCTGCTGTAGGGAAAGCCCATAGCTAGGGACACTTCCCCCAGTAGTTGCTGATAGTGAAGTTACACTCACTAGACATGACCCAGGCATACACCTTATCAGAGACTCTTAAAAGGGACACACTCCAACAAGGGCCCCCTCAGAGGTGGACCGGACGCCTGAGGATCTGCGCGTGGCGTGCGACACATTCGGCCCGGCGTACTCTTAGCCAAGGCGGCCTGGTTTGGACTAAGACCAGGAAGGTATCTTCACAACGTGCACCAATGACCATACACTCTGTGAGAGCGCTACCACACACTTTGGGCTGGCCTTGCTGCTGTGAACATCAAGGGGTGGTTCAGTGACCAGGGCACCTCAGTACTTTGGGGGAACCTCTCAGGTGGTGGGCTTACACTGTGGGGTTACTGTGTGGGTGCGGCCTTGTATAGCCTTGTTATTACCAACGTTATCAGTTATATGCCAGTAAATATAAGTTAGCCATACTGTGTGTGTGTATTCTTATCTGTTACTGGCGGTTCGTGTGAGACGTTATCCTACTGCGTTATTTATTTATAAAATATTTTACCAGGAAGTAATACATTGAGAGTTACCTCTCGTTTTCAAGTATGTCCTGGGCAAAGAGTAAAACAAATACTAATACGTTAGGATCTCTCTCAGGTGGAGGCACTGCGTACAATGAACATGATCACCCCAGGCTCCCAGTGGCGGAGGATCAGGCCTCCTGTACGCCAGACAGGTTATCAGCACGCGTAGTCTCTTTAGTCAGGGGGAAAGAGGGCTAAATTTAGAAAGTGTTTGCACAAAATAGTTAGTTCTATTCATGGTGAGAGTGGTGTTGAAGTTTAAGCAAATAAAGGCAATTTATTGAACAGTGGCAAGCTGAGTGATGCCAGAATGACCTAAGAATGCCTGTTCCCTTATTGATTTAAAGTTTACAGTATGCAGCATGTTATCCTGCATCAGTGTTATTCAGTGTGGCCATTAACCGGCCCTTCTGTGTGATTCCTATCTTTAATCATAATACATGGGGTGGTTTATATGAAATGTTAAGTCATACTGTAGGCGGTAGCCTGGGTGCTACATTATGCAAATGTAACAGCATGATTGAAGCCACAGGGCACCAGCTATGCAAACATCAACCAAAGCAACCAATTAGATATAGGTGTCTTGTATAGATAGATAGATAGATAGATAGATAGATAGATAGATAGATAGATAGATAGATAGATAGATAGATAGATAGATAGATAGATACTGTAGATAGATACTGTAGATAGATACTGTAGATAGATACGATAGATAGATACGATAGATAGATAGATAGATAGATAGATAGATAGATAGATAGATAGATAGATAGATAGATAGATAGATAGATAGATAGATAGATAGATAGATAGATAGATAGATAGATAGATAGATAGATAGATACCGTACCATACATACACAAAATAAAAAAAGAACAAACAGGTTGAATGAAATCTCTGGGGATGTTTCTAATGTGATTCAGGCGCGGGTACACATGCGGGGTTGTGACAATTGAACTTAATGTGTTTTTTTTTTGTGTGCCAAATTTGAGCTGTAGGATCTGCATGGGTGTGGAGCAGGGAAACTAGGATCATGTTAACAATTACCTGGCATGCGGCACTAGCACTTTGTTTCAGGGGTACAGGTACAAAATACCGGCCCATAGTTGGGATGTTTTGTTAGTACAGTATTCTTGCACCTGGATACTTATATTAATCTAATTGTCCCTGAAGGGTAGTGTGCCAGTGCTCTACCCATTTTTCTCTCCACAGTGCAGGTTTGGAGTTACAGATGTAGAGATTGCAGTGGGCAGTCTAGACCCTGGGAACAACCTCAATCCAATTGGTGGTTCCAGGTGGTACATGGGAACAGAGAGTTGAGTTGTAGTTATTGCATGGCAAGGACAGTGAGCATTACAGAAATAAGAGGAGAAGCTTATAGAAAGATATTTGGTTGCGGCAGCAGGAGAACGGGCATTACTCAGTACAGCAGGTAGTTTATTGTCATCATGGGCAGCATAGAAGCTATTTATTGCACAGGCAGTTTAAGGGGTGCGTGGATACAAGGGAGTCCTGGTAAGAACAGACTTGCCAGGGATTATCATGGGTTTTTCCCACTCTTAGCAGCCTTTTTGAGTGACAAGGGAGGTGGCGGGATCAGGCCTGTGTTTGTCCAATCCTGGGCTCAGACCTGCTACCTTCTTCCATTGTACTTAAAGAGCTGCACTGCTAAATTTAGTCAGTTGTCTCTACCACTGAGAGAGACAGGTACTCACTCAGAAGTGCATATTGGCTGGGCACTTACTGTCTCCTCCCCTAGGGGAGTGAGTAGTGATACCATACCTTTTACTCTATTAGGGAGTCAGGGAAGAGCAAGGACTGCTGCGGGGGCACTAGACCCGCAGTGGATGTCCAGGGAACATCCTGAGGGTGAAGCCCTGAAGTGTACTGTGCAGTGTGTGATCTGACGCATGTGCAAAAGATGTAGCCGCAGCAAGGGCATGTGCAGCAGCCGGTGCTTTCACTAAAAATCTTTTTAATTATCTCATAGGATAAATATAATAAAAAAAAATTACCACTGAAAGACAGATCTGTATTAACATTTAAGCATGTACAGTACAGATGCCGCGGCCATTATTCGAACAAATCGCGAAATAGATTTCGAGATTTCCCCATAATCCGCACAAATGTTGCCGGGGCAGACTATAATAGCCCATCGGATTAACACAGCAGGGGTCCCTGCTGTGTGAGTCCTACCGGGGTCTGCCTTTCTGTAAAAGACGCGCAGTAAGAGGCTGAATCAGTCACTCTAACTGCGCGCCTCTCACAGGCTATCGTGGAGGTTTAATTTAATTTTAAACATTACAGTAATGTAGCAGGGGGTCTCCGGAGCTGAACCACATTGATTTCAAGTCCGGGGACACCCTGCTTCCCGAGATAGAGGCCCCTGGTATGGGGTGCCGGTATCTCCTATGCATGTAAATGTCTCGCTTCACGTGATCGGGACATTTCAATGCATAGGAGATACCGGCACCCCATACAGAAAGGCAGACCCCGGTAGGACCCGCACAGTAGGGACTCCAGCTGTGTTAACCCGATGGGCCTTTATGTCTGCAGTGGCAAAACTTGTGAATATATCGACAACTACACGTGGCACAATGCAAAATGTACCCAGGTAAATGTCCGGATAACGGCCGCAGCATCTGTAGCTTAAATGACAGAAGTGTTGAGAATTGCAGATCGCTTAACATAACTATAATACACCAGTGCTGTTAAAGTCTATGCATAAAACTCCCATCTGTTTTCATTTACAAAATGAGATCTGATTTACACTGTAGATGCTGTGTGAAATCACACAACAATAATTTGTTAAAATTCACACCGGTGGAGACGCGTTATAATGATGACAGGTGCAATAACATTGATTATATCTGTAGTTAAGTACTAGACGATCATCAAAAACACTGAACTTTAGCTTATGTAACATTCAGCAAAATAGTGTTTGTTATTTATTGTGATTGATGAGTATCTGATGAAATCTTACTGCTGGTTTTAGAGCTTTTTCCTTCCTTGTATAGTTAAACTATTGAATCACTTTTCAGTTAATGCACAAATTACAGTAACATTAACTAAAAGCAAGAAGCTCAGATCAGCGATTGGTCCATGGGTGTTAAAATTGTAACTTACATCCTACTTTGACCAAACTTGCAGTATTTTCATTTTGATTTATTACTTTTCTACTCTCCTACATCAGAAAAACCCCTTGAGAAAAGCCTCTGGGATAGAAATAAATATCTTGGATCAGAAATGTATGACATCAAATATAGATCAAACGCCGCCAGCTGTTCATTTCAGCTCTCCTTCAAATTATTTCATTTATAACTAATCTTTTTTTCCTGCTAAACAAGTGAACAAGTTGAAAGAAAATCCTCTCAATTCCAAGCCACAATACTGTAGAAGAGAGCTGGTTAAAGAGGTAGACTTCTGTATACCATTTTCAGTAAGTATTTCAGGTTATTCAGTTGGTCCCAGGAGGACATCCTGAGATTGTAAGTAGATATGTGTGAAACTATCCAATACACAGTCACATTTGTAGTGTTTTTTCCCCTCCAATTTTGCATCCATGCGAAAAATGTAGCCAAGCCTCAAAGGGCAAGAAATGTCCCGATATGTCTTACATGTTGTTGCTTTGCAAACTATCAGTGAAATATCCCAAGACACGAGTTCAGCAACAGTATGTCAGCCTACAGTCAGACATGGGGAGTGCCAATGTGCCAGAAGCTGCAACCTACAATAAGTACTCGGTGCCATCTCATACAGTACCTTCAATGTTAGACTTCTTGCAAATAAATAATGTGTTCATGTTACTAGTATACATTTTTGTATGATGAAATATTGCATATGTGTGCATATATATATATATATATATATATATATATATGTTGTGAATCAAATTATTATCACTGTTTTAAAAACTGTACATGCTTATGTCCAACAGGCAGTAGCCTAATAAATATTGTTCTGCTAATAATTTGAGAAAAGAGCCTCTATTCCTGGTTTTTTTTCACATTCTACTTTGGATTTGGTTTTGTCTATTTTAGAGGCTGCACATGTCTCTTATTATCAGATTCCTAAACTTCCTTGCTGATTTGTACTGGTTTTATTAGTTCTTTATTTATTTATTTATTTTTGGACATCATCATTGTTTGTTTTCACATTCACTCCTTAGTACATCTATATTAATAATTATTCACATTTATATCTGGATTTATCGCTGTTACTTTTTCTTTTTGTATATACGTGTATATATATATATATATAACATTCCAATAGACACTGTTTATAGTATAGCTTTTGCTTGCTTCATTCATTGTAACATCGCCGGAAGAAGAGATCAGTGTATCTCGAAAGCTCGCACAAATAAAAGCATTTCGTTAGCCACAGAACAGTATCATCTATTTATTTTTTGATTATTGAAGCTCAGCTAACACGGTACTGATACCTATACATATATATATATGGAAGAAAAGAGAGAAAAAAACAGGTGCACACCTAGTGCATTAAAGTATAACAATAAGTTTATGGAACATTAAAAACAGACAAATGCCCACTCACAAGTGTAACGGTAATATATGCAGTTATGAGATAGGCCCTCATAAGCCAGTGGTAGCGTCCGGATCAGCAATGGTGTCCTCTCCTACACACACGTTGCGCGGTCTCCTTCAACCGGAAGTGACGTCCACCCGGTCTGGTGCCCCGCAAAAGGAAGTCCCTCCGGGAACCCGAGCCTTCGCCTGCCTGCTTCTGGCTGATGCACCACCAGGGGAAACAGAGATGTGTCCGCTCTTCTGTTTGGCTTAGCCTCTCACAGCCTGCGTTCGTCTTAGTCCGTGATAAAGTTCTCAGTGGGAAAGTGCCTCCTCTGCCTTAGCCACGCCCTACGCGTTTCGTCATCTATGATGACTTCATCAGGGGATACCCATTGGTTCTAACCCCACAGTATTTATAACAAGGTTAATTTGCATACACAATTAGAATAATTGAAACAATTAAAACATTAGTTACATAATTTAAACCAGTCCATTGGTTCAAATTTTGATGCTACACTAATCGCAATGGACAGGTTATGAGGACCACACTGTATTTGCAGAGAAATAAGATATAGCTCATGTGATATTAAATGTGTATATATATTTATACTTCAATTGATATACCTATTCGGACAGTAATTGAAAGGAATTAAATATATTGGAACAACATATGATAATAAACAAATTTACGTATTTAAATAAAAATAAAAATGAATTTAATAATAACAATCTTTTGTGTCTAAATTCGAATAACAATTATATATTAACAGTATTTTAACAAAAATAGTTAGCAGTGTTTTACAAAATTTAATTAAGAAGTCTCAAGAATTGGAGAGTACTGATGACAATTAATACTAACTACCCAATTAACCCCTTACATCATTGGTCAGCAACTAATTTGCTACAAAATATATCCAAACCAGGTTTAAGGTAACATATGTATACCTGTTGTTGATCCATTAGTGATAAAGTTTCATATCTTCTCAGTTTTGAAGAAATGGTAGATAATAATTGATTAATGTTTGCACAATTTTAATTTCTTCTATAATTGTAACGTGGATCAACTTTTGCACAAATTCATTGCCAGTTTATATCCATCATGTAACACAGTCACATTTTAGGATTAAATAGCAACTGTACAAATTGGGGTGCAGTCAGAAATGTGCAATCTAATCCCTGTGTTAATATCAAACAGCGCTCCTGTATTATGTTACCAAATAACAAGAGGTAGGGAATTAAAATGATAATTTAAAGTCTGAAATATTTCATTTCTCTCCCCACTATTGATGCAGAAACGTACATTATTCTTTGACAAAAGAATCCATGAAAAAGATTTTCTAATCAACTTTAAATGTTCCTTATCTTCTCCATGTTACAAAAGAGGCTGGAAAAAATTAACAATAGAAGACTGCAAAATGTAATTAGAATTTACTTACTGAGCCCACAAAGCAGTGATCAGACTCCCCATTTTCGAAGAGAACAATATCCTTAATAAACACAGCAACAGCTCTCATTATAAACGACATGAAGAGATGCATATGGATGTAATTCCGGGTGCAGTGCAGCTTTCTGTTAGAAATAGAATAAAGGAAACATAACTTAAAGAGTATTACCTCTATTCAACCATAATATACGTCGGGTTCATTTGTGGGAATTACAATTATAAAAGCTCAGTGCTTATATTCTACAGTCGCTGATACCATATACAACAGCAGGCAAAATATATTGTTAATCCTTAATCCAGGGGTTCTCAGCAACAGTCCTCACGACCCCCCAACAGGTCAGGTTTTAAGGATATCCCTGCTTCAGCACCAGTGGCACAGAAGGATAGAAGATACTGATTGAGTCATCTGTGCTCAAGCAGGGACTGCATGAGCCACCAGTGCTGAAGTAGGGATATCCTGAAAACCTGATGTGTTTGGGGGTGTTGAGGTTGAGGACTGTAGATGAAAACCCCGGCCTTAATCCAGTAGTCCGATGTTTGTATTGTTTGGAAGAAATGCACTTTGTTTGTTAAAACAAAAATAAAGCTAGAGGTTCTTCATTTTCAAGGGCACATTAGCTTGAAAATGGAAGCTCCTTTAGGAACTATTATCTTTAATCGATGACTAAAGACATGAATAGACTGTAGAAACAAAATGACTAATTTCTTACATAGCCAATTGTTCAGTAAATCACCTAGGAATATGTAGGGAAATACAAATCTTCCCTGTCCTGTTTCCATAGGTCACCGTAATAAGAACCATTCATGATAAAGGTCAAAAAAGATAATGTTTTATGTTTTTTTGTAACTTTACAACTAGCATAAAGTCAAATGACAGGTTAGTGTTAATAATTTATTCTGAATTGTCTGCCTCTTTCTGTAATGTTTATAACCTGTGCTCACCAGTGATATACTATAGTCCACAAGCCCTTTGTAGCCTATGGCAGGGGTTTCTCAACTCCTGTCCTCAAGATGCACCCAACAGGTCAGGTTTTCAGGATTTCCCTGCTTCAGCACAGGTGGCTCAAGCAGTCCTTGCTTCCGCTCAGATGGCTCAATCAGTGGCTCAGTCTTTGACTGAGCCACCTGTGCTGAAGCAGTGATATCTTAAAAACCTGACCTTTTGGGGGCGTCTTGAGGATTGGCGTTAAGAACACCGACCTTAAACATAATAAATGTGTTGCTTCAAAGTGGTTTCTGCATATATTGCTAAAGAGAAGATTTTCATTAATCATATCAAGGTAGAAAAAAACGGGTGATATAATACTACAGGGAAAATATTATTTAATGTACTGCAAACATGTATTTCTTTATCTTTTTCTTTTTTACTTAGTCATCTGTGAATTTATTCCGTTTCTTACAACCTTTACATAACACGTACGGGTATTATTAAAAGAAACATAAAATGTACAAAGCATAGAATTACAGTCTAATGAGTCACCAAAGTATATTGCCATATAAGATGGAAACGTTCAAAGCTTATACAGCAGCAACAATACATGCAAAACAAAGCATGTAATAAACCCTCAGTGAAAGGGTTAAGTCAGTGGTTTTAAAATCTCCCTTGCTCATTAGACCACATGCAACCCGTCTCGTTCACAAGCACCACGCTCACCGTCCTTACATGCACAAACCCACCACGCTCACCGTCCTTACACGCACAAACCCACCACGCTCACCGTCCTTACACGCACAAACCCACCACACTCACCCTCCTTACACGCACAAACGCACCACACTCCCCTTCTTCTTACACGCGTCCATAGTGCAGGATACGGCACGAGCTATGTAGCTTGCGCAGAAACAAACACTAGGACGCCAATGCATATGTGCATAGTGCGTGCGCTACAGGGAGAGCGGCGCTTCGCAATACAAACAAGTTTGTATTTCAAGCGTGACGCCGGGTTACACAGAGAGAGCGGGAGCTAGCGCATTCTACTACGGACTGGGCCTTATTCTCAACACACTCCACATTCTCTTCCCTCTCCCCCTTGTCACATAGCACACATCACCTTTCTCTATCACGTACTCCACACTCAGATAAGGAATGCTGTGTTATGCATTTCCACTCGCTCCCATGTGCCGGGCTGAGATAGGAAAGGGAGTAGAGGCGGATCACAGCATCTCAGTCTCCAGACAGCACAGACACGCCAACTATGCAGCTGACAGAGCGTTTCCCCTGGGGGGCACGGCAGAGGGGATTCGGCACCCCAGGGTACCAAGGCACTCTGGTTGAGAAACACTGGTTGAAGGAAATACTACTTTTTGCATAACTCTTTTATAGGTGTCCATAGTCTACTTACATTAGCTGTATCCTTTTCTTCTGAAAGAATGCAACATTAGGTTACTAAATAGCATGTGTTGCTGAACCATTGGTTATAGCTAATTTATATAATATGCTCAGATGTTTTACAAAAACCGGCGCTTTGAAGCAATGTGTTTAATGGTGACATAAAAAAAGATCCAATAAAAATCACACAACCCTTAAACCATCTGCAAGAAGCAAGAATTTATGTTCTACAAAGTATGCACAAAAATAGCATAGTGCAAGTAAACTTTTAACCCAACAGCCAAATACTGACATGAGCAAAAAAAATGCGAATTTGTTCAAATGGAACAGTTTAGGTTGAAAATATTGTGGCGGGGAGGGGCGCCTCGGCCCTCGGTAGTAAGGGTTCTAGTGTTGCAGTAGTGCTTGCACCAGTGTCGGGGCTCCCGACACCGGCCAAGGCTCCCAGGTTTTATAAAATTGAGGTATTTTTGCCTCAGCATGGCTGTCAATCTCTCCATGTTCATGACCCCGTCTATCCTTGTAATTACTGTTCTCCTGGAGGGGGCCTTAACTTGAGACTCAGGTCAGTCATTTTTGGTGCGGATTAATCAAATATCACGGATTATTTCTGCAGTAAATCCCTAACATTTTGTTCCAAAGTCATTTGTGAAGCCCATTGTAACAAACACGATAGTTAATTGTCTTGAAAGAAAAACACCTCCTAGTTCGAGGTATACAATATATAGATACTGGGAAAAAGGTACTTGAGACACAAAAACTGATGTTCATTATGATTGATTATGGTGTATTATACATGAAGGACTATAAAAAAAAATGGACCAATGTTTCGGTCCCAATGTGGAACGTCTTCAGGGTTAATGTGAACAACACCAAACACGCGATAAATAGAGAGGAAAAAAACAAAAAGAAAACAAAGGAGAACTCCCCCCAGAAGAATGATAATTAAGTATTTTTTTACAGACAGACAAACACAGTAGTTATCTGATACTCAAGTACATAATTTACATATCTGTATATTTTTGGACCTTGGGTAATTAATGTGGAATCTGTCATTAGCAAGGCACATTATTATCTTGTGCCATATTGACAGACCCCCTAGTTACTGTTTTGGACCTTGAAACATGGATAATTTGCATGTTTTATACCATTACCTATGCACATTATTTTGTGGTGCCCTAGCTGGTTTCAACAAAAAAACTCAAAGCCCCAATGCAACATCCAAATGACAAAGTATGTAGTTAAATACGTATCTGTTTGTCTTCTCATAAGTACTGCTGCGGCCAAGTTTATTCGAGCATTTGCCCGTTCTTGGCCGCAGCAGTAGCCTGGCGCGCGCCCGAGAGTGACGGGCGCGCGCCGAAGCAGCGGAAGAGCGCCCTCCGATCGGGGCGCTCTCCCTACCGCTGCCGGGTCTGCCGGGTCCCCCGGAACCCCCTGCCGCTGTCCCGCGATCGCGGGACACCAGGGCTCCCTCGGGGAGCCCCTGGACGCGCGTGCAGGGGGCGCACGCTCCCGAAGACGCGTGACCGCGCGTCTATGACGCGCGGCACGCCGAGGGGCGGCCACTAGCAAGCCGGGAAATCTCCCGGCTTGCGGTACCGGCCACACTTTAATAAAGTGTGTCGGTAGTGTATAGGTCATTTAGTTAAACTCGTTGGCCAAGGCTTATAATGCTTTGCAAGTTGTGAGGCAGGGAGGCCTGTTACAAAATGTTATAGTAATCAAGATGGGAGAGAATAAGGGTATGCATTAGACTTTTAGCAATAGATTGACAGAGGAAATGGTGGATTTTTGCAATATTACAGAGGAACAAGCAACAAATTTTAGTCATGCCATGAATATGAATGCAAAAAGAAAGAGAATAGTCAAATGTCACTCCTAGGCAAAGTGCTTTGGCGACAGGATACATGGTAATACCATTTACTGTAATGGAAAAGGGAGGTATTAGGTCAGATATAGGGAATAATATGAGGATCTCAGTTTAAGACATATTAAGTTTAAGGTGATGGAGCGCCGTCCATTAGGACCCATGGACTGGGCCACGACGTGTTACCGAGAGCTCTAGAATTTACCACAAAAGCTGGCGCCATAAGGAAAGACTGCATCTGTAGCCAGGAGGCAATCTGAGACTTGGGACTGGATTGCAGGAGTGAGGGTACGGGTGGGTAGATATTACTGTGTATAACCTGCATAGAGATGATACCTATGGCCAAAAGAATTGATGAGGTCACTAAGTGAGAGTGTGTTTAGAGAGAAAAGGAGGAGAGTTTCCAGAACAGAGCCCTGAGGTAAAGATCGATAGAAGACAAAGAACAGACAGCTCAACAGAAGACAAAAACATGTTAGCAACAGAGGCAGAAGATGTGTGATGAGAGAGTTAAGATGAGAACCAGTACAGGGCTTTCTTGCGGATACAAGAGAGTTTACAATATGTAAGAGAAGTGTGATCGACAGTATAAAAAGCAGCACAGAGATCGAGTAGGATTAGAAGGGAAAAGTGACTTTGGGATTTAGCATCAGGTAGATCATTGGCTACCTTAGTAAGTACTGTTTCTGTTGAGTGAGCTGTACGAAAGCCATATTGTAAAAGGTCCAGGAGGGCATGGGAGTTAAGAAAGTTGATCATACAAGAAAACCCGAGATGTTCTATCAATTTGGAGGCAAACAGCAGGAGGGATACAGGGCGTTAGTTAGTAAGGCACGCAGGGTTTAAGTTGTTTTTCAGAATAGGCGTGACCACCACATGCTTAAAGGAAGAGGGGAAAGTGCCAGAGGATAGGGAGGAATTGAAGATGTGGGTTAGAGTGGAGACTAAGACAGAAGTAAGAGATCTAATAATGTATGAAAGGATGGGATCGAGATGGTATGTGGTAAAAGCAGAAGAGAAGATCAGCTTAGAAACTTCCAACTCTGTCATAGTACAATTATTGCACTTTGTTGTTTTTCTTCCTTGTTTTCCTGTACTGTTACATTGTGATTGATGTTTCACCTCACTCGATATGTATTTCCTATACATTAATTAAACACGTGTTTTTATTTGATACAATCGTCTAGCTATTGCTACAAGAACGGGACTTACTTTTCATTGTTTTTATTACACCAGCTGTCTTCTTCTGCACTTAGGTTAAACAGCCATTTCTCTCTGCATATCCAATAGACAATACTGTAGTAGAGAACTGCTGCTTCTTCTGCAACCTACGGATTTGGTACCACAATTGAGCCATGGGGGTCAATTTCATGGACTTTGATTGGATAGATGGTTGCTATCAGTGGTGGAGTTGGTTCTCCTGTTTTCTCTCTCTATGTATAGTATTGTGTGTTTGCTGTTGTTCACATTAACCCTAAAGACAGTGCACATTGGGATCAACATGTTGGTCCATTTTTTTGTATTATTTCATGTATAATGCACCTTTTTGAACATTAATTTTTGTGTCTCAAGTACTCTTTTCTTGCCGCCTCCATTTTGTTATTTGTCATGTTTCTGTTTACAATTCCACATTTGTCCTTACAGTTGCTTCATGCTAAGGAAGCACTAAATGTTTTAAAACAAATATTAAATTATATACAGAAACTAGCAAAGAAGCACTTCCAAATCCAGTTACAGTCTCTTAAATAAAATCCTTGTGGTGAACCATGTAATAAATTCATGTTGTTTCGAAACCTCCAGGTGCTGGTCATACATAATTCTTTAACTATTAGAAAGAGAATAATGGAGGACTACACCCAGTTGCAATGTCTATTTGTTAACATCTGAAGCATTCATACAAAAAAGCTGTAAGTGCTCGGATACTTTGCTAGAAACTATATTTTAAAATTGACTTAACCCTGGCCACAAATCTCAACGATGGTATGAATGAGAGTTTACTTCATGACCACTCTTGATGAACAAGGACAGAGTGAGGGGCTTAATGGCTTATTGTAACATACTGTACATAACCCTATCATAGTCCTTGTATATTCTAAAATAATGTTCTCAGGAGTTCAATTATACCAGTACCCCATTGATCTCAAACACCTTCACATTATTATTCTGCATAATTAGATGATTAACAAATGTTTTAATTGCATAGTAAATGGAAACAATCATAATGGGAGGAAAACTATGGGGCAATAATAATAGTCATGATTTAGTATGTACCGTACAACCAACACACTTTTATTTTAAGGTGATGAGTAACCAAAGCTGCCTTGATAGTATATCAGACTTAAACATACTGACGTGAAATGTCTTTTCTGGGAGACTTGGATAATCTTCCCTTATCTTCCATCGATTTGCTAATACTCTTCATAATGTTACTGATTCTCCAGGCCCATGGTTATTGATGCTTATGGTTCTTTTCCACTGTAACAAGGACTTGTCCCTGTTGAAGAAACTGCCTCTAAATCCAGCAGGGAGCTGGTTAAGTGCAGCCAGGCAATTGACCAGACTCCACCTGTCTAATGAGAGCTCTGTGAAAGAGGGTCATGTGAGACACAGGAAAGATATTCCTTAGCTCACAAGGGAGCTGACATAAAGAAAAGGAGGGCTGTGTTCTGGGAGCAAGACAAAAGGGGACCAGACCACTATGCCTGGACACTCAAGCAACAACTACCTGGACACCACTGACCTGAAGTGTCACCTGCGTTAAGGTCGTCACTTTGGGGTGATAAGTGGGTAAGGGGCTTCCCCCCAAGCCTTGCAGAGAGGGCCTGAGGAAGTAAGTTAGCCCTTACACAGGGATAGGTGTTTATTGTTCTATGTATATTTTTGTTTGCTGTATTGTTTAAAGTAACAGGCAATAAAGCCTTATTTTAATTTCACCTTAAAAATGGTCACCATTCAATACCTCTGCACACATCTCTCACATCCACCTTATAACATTCCCACAGGGACAGGTATACAGTAGTAATCTATGTACATAAAACAATTGCCATTGAATGATGAAGGATGAAAATAGATGCATAGACTAAACTTCATAAACTTCTTCAATTACCCAAACTCCTTAGGCCTTGGACATGCTTACCGCTGGCGTGCTGATGCGCGCTGAGGCTCAGGGAAAGCGGGTGCTTTCCCTGGTCTTGCGGTTGCTTGTCCTGCTTGCCATAAGGGGGTGGGCCGGGGGCGGGCTGGGGGCGGGCACGTCACTGGCCGGGGGCGAGCCAGTGACGTCACGGAGCTGGTTCGCCCTCATTGGGCGAACCGCTCACGTGACCGGCCTGTCGCGCCGGCAAGCGGGGGAATTTTAAATTCCCCTAAGACCTGCGCTTCCGCAAGCGCGCGAAAGCGCAGGTGAGCCCCTACTAAAGCCGCTCTAATTGCAGCATAGGGGCTCAGTGCTGAGCGGGAGCGCGCATTAGCACACTTCCGCCAGCAAGCGGTAAACATGGCCAAGGCCTAATTCAGCTTGCCAGCACATATACGAGAACGAGAAACACATCTTGGCATGTAGATCTATAGTAAGTACTACTGGATATGTTCTGGGCCCAAAGCAAATTTGTCACCCAATTACAACAATCATAGTCACAATATGAGACAAATGTAATATGTTGCCACCCACTAGAGCTAATAACTGAAGCCACAATGAGTCATTGTTAACCTGCATGGTTTATCTGAGATCAAATCATGTTATGATTGTGTATCATGCACAGTCTGTCAATTGGATTATCATTTAAGGTGACTATACATTAAGTGCTCGTAAAAATTATATATGTCTCTATACCTTTTATACCTGGAAACTAGAAAAATAGCTTAGCCCTTTTTCTGTGCACATTACATTCTAATATTTCTCAGTTGAAACTCAAATGCAACATTCTTTTATGCTATTTATTAGATATCAAAGTCACAGGCCAGTATTATCTCTGAAAGATATGGAGAAGCTTAGCTCAATTGATTTAAACGCTCTTGTGTTCTCATACATTGGCATGCAGCAATGTTTTCTTAGCCCAAAACTTCATCCATATTTACAGTAGAATTACATTCAGTTCAATTCTCTTCAAAGTCGTCTAAAAGTACAAATATATTGTGAAGATCCAAAGTCAAAAAATAAATCAGTGGGGATTGGCAAGAGCGGAATACACATTCCTGTCCAATAAATGTTTATGGTCGCTATGCGTGGTGTGGATCCGTAAACCTATTAAATTGACACTTCACAAAAATGTGTTCCTAGTGACCGCCTCATAAAATGAAATGTTGCTAAAAAAATGTATGATTAAGTCATGAAAACTGAAATCATAAAACAGACATAAACGTTACTAGCATTCTGCCAGTCACAATTTCAAAGGACCATGAATTTTAGATGCCAAAAAAAACCCTTTTTTTTGTATTTTAGATTTGTTTAGAGTGGGCAGATATGTTTAAAAAAAAAAAAAAAAAAGAAGGGCAAAAAAAACATGTTAACATGTTTTGTGGTAATTAGGTAATTATGTAAATCACGGAATATAAAATAATTAGTGGAATATATTTATATTTAATCCATTTTCTCAGGTGACCGTTATCAAACCTGTGTATTAATACTAAATAAAAAGTTGGGATAGATCTAAAAAATTCTATTTAGATATATTATCAGTAAAACAAAATGTAGTATTTGCAAACTGGAACATAGTGAGTAGACCATCTGGGAGACAATCAAATAGATTTTGACTCTTTGCTGAGGTCACTATTCCTGCAATTTTAACGATGTTGCAATTGGTGTTAGTTGGTATCCAGCAGTGTTCTAGTAGGATTAGCGATTCATGTGCCAGTATTACACGTTGGCACCAATGACAAAGTTAGAGAAAATATGGAGGGTCCTAAAAAATGATTACAGGGATCTAAGCCAAAAGCTTAAGGCAAGGACCTCCAAGGTAGTATTTTCTGAAATACTACCAGTGCCATGCGCTACCGCAGGGAGACAGTCAGAGATCAGGGAGGTTAATGCATGGCTAAGAAAGTGGTGCAGGAAGGAGGGGTTTGGGTTTTTAGAGCACTGGGACTCCTTTTCTGAGAGGTGCCATCTATATTCTAGGGACGGATTGCACCTCAATGAAGAGGGATCTTCTGTGCTAGGGGGGAGAATGCTAAAATGGTCGGAGGAGATTTTAAACTAGGATGGAGGGGGGAGGGGAATGAAACAGATAATGAACTAAATGGAATAGATGAGGATACAAGGTGTTATGGAGGTAGAATGGGGGCAAGTGCAAGTTTGACAAGCAGTGAGACACCCATAGTAAATACAGATAATACTAGAAAACTTCTAAAGACTAAACAAAGTGGGAGCAGAAAGGAAGGAGCAGATAAGATAATAGTATAGGCTGAAAAAAAAGTTAATTGTATGCTTGCTAATGCAAGAAGCCTGACAGATAAAATGGGGGAGCTTGAATTAATAGCTGCAAGGGAGCAGTATAATATCATAGGCATTACTGAAACATGGTGGGATGAAACTCATGACTGGACAGTTAATTTAGAGGGTTATTCTCTTTTTTGGAAGAATCGAACAAATAGAAGGGGAGGTGGAGTATGTTTATATGTTAAACCGGATCTAAATCCTATTATAAGGGATGATGTCTATGAAGGGAATGATGAAAATGTAGAGACCTTGTGGATAGAAATTAGCAGTGGAGGTAAAAGTATAAAGAAAATGTTTGTGGGAATATGCTATAAACCACCAAATATCTGTGAGATTGAGGAAGCTAAAATACCTTTGCAAATGGAGAAGGCATCAAAACTGGGTCATGTTTGCATAATGGGGGATTTTAATTATCCAGACATTGACTGGGGCAATGAGATTAGCTTTACAACAAAAGGAAACAGGTTTTTGGGGGTGCTTAAAGACAATTATATTACCCAAATTATTGAGGAACCAACCAGGAGAGGGGCAGTTCTGGATTTGGTCATATCAAACAATGTAGAAGTAATAACAAATATTCAAGTCCTGGAACATTTGGGTAACAGTGATCATAACATGGTCTCATTTGAAATAAATTATCAAAAAACAGATTACTTGGATTCAACAAAGACTTTAAACTTTAGAAAGGCAGATTTTAATAAACTGAGGTCTAATCTAGTAGTAATACAATGGGATGATGTTTTTGCAGGGAAAAATGTAGAAGATAAATAGGCGGTCTTTAAAACATTGTTAGAAAAGCACACTTATAAGTGTATACCCTTGGGTAATAAGTATAAAAGAAATAAGTCAAAACCAATGTGGCTAAATAAACAGGTAGGGGAGGAAATGGACAAGAAGAGGAAGGCGTTTAGATTCTTTAAGTCAGAAGGGATGGAGACATCGTATCAGAATAATAAGGAATGTAACAAAAATTGCAAAAGGGCAATCAAATTAGCAAAAATAGTTAATTATAAAAGGATTGCAATAGAAAGTAAGGTCAACCCAAAAAAGTTCTTTAAGTACCTTAATAACAAAAAAATGAGAAAAGAAAATATAGGACCCTTTCAGTGTGAGATGGGTAAGCAGATTATTGGAGATAAGGAAAAAGTAGAGGTATTAAACAAATTCTTTGCCTCTGTGTTTACCAGGGAAAAATCAAGTTCAATAGTAGTGTCGCAGGAGGAAGCTACAACCTCCACATTAATGAACAATTGGTTAACTGAGGAAGAAGTTCATAAGCGACTTGAAAAAATGAAAGTAAATAAGGCACCTGGCCCCGATGGCATACTGTACATCCAAGAGTTCTCAAGGAGTTAAGATCAGTAATAGCAAAACCATTATATTTAATATTCAAGGACTCCATTTCCACAGGCTCAGTACCACAAGATTGGCGTAAAGCAGATGTGGTGCCTATATTTAAAAAGGGAGCTAGATCACAACCTGGAAATTACAGACCTGTAAGCCTGACTTCAATAGTAGGGAAACTACTTGAAGGTTTAATACGGGATAATATTCAGGAATACCTAATGGAAAACAAAATTATTAGTAATAGTCAGCATGGATTTATGAAGGATAGATCTTGCCAAACTAACCTTATTTGTTTCTTTGAGGAGGTAAGTAGGAATTTAGACCAGGGTAATGCAGTTGATGTGGTCTACTTAGATTTTGCAAAGGCTTTTGATACGGTTTCACACAAGAGGTTGGTGAGCAAAATAATGAAAATTGGACTCAGTAATAATATATGCACCTGGATTGAAAACTGGTTAAAGGACAGACAACAGAGGGTTGTCATAAATGGAACTTTTTCAGGTTGGGCTAAAGTCGTGAGTGGAGTACCTCAGGGATCGGTACTGGGACCCCTGCTTTTAACTTGTTTATTAATGACCTTGAGGTTGGGGTCGAGAGTAAAGTCTCCATCTTTGCTGATGATACTAAATTGTGTAAGGTAATAGAATCAGAGCCGGATGTCATTTCTCTTCAGAAGGACTTGGAGAGACTGGAAACCTGGGCAGGTAAATGGCAGATGAGGTTTAATACAGATAAATGTAAGGTTATGCATTTGGGATGCAAGAATAAAAAGGCGACTTACAAATTAAATGGAGATATATTGGGGGAATCATTGATGGAGAAGGATTTAGGAGTGCTTGTAGACAGCAGGCTTAGCAATAGTGCCCAATGTCATGCAGTAGCTGCAAAGGCAAACAAGATCTTATCTTGCATCAAACGGGCAATGGATGGAAGGGAAATAAACATAATCATGCCCCATTACAAAGCATTAGTAAGACCACACCTTGAATATGGAGTACAATTTTGGGCACCAGTCGTAAGAAAATACATTATGGAACTAGAGAGAGTGCAGAGAAGAGCCACCAAATTAATAAAGGGGATGGACATTCTAACTTATGAGGAGAGGCTAGCTAAATTAGATTTATTTACATTAGAAAAGAGGCGTCTAAGAGGGGATATGATAACTATATACAAATATATTCAGGGACAATACAAGGAGCTTTCAAAAGAACTATTCATCCCAAGGGCAGTACAAAGGACTTGGGGCCATCCCTTAAGGTTGGAGGAAAGGAAATTTCACCAGCAACAAAGGAAAGGGATCTTTACAGTAAGGGCAGTTAAAATGTGGAATTCATTACCGATGGAGACTGTGATGGCAGATACAATAGATTTGTTCAAAAAAAGGCTGGACATCTTTTTAGATGGGAAAGGTATACAGGGATATACCAAATAAGTATACATGGGAAGGATGTTGACCAGGGATTAACCCGATTGCCAATTCTTGGAGTCAGGAAGGAATACATTTTTCCCCTTAATGGGGTTTTTTGTTTGCCTTCCTCTGGATCAATAAGTAAGTATAGATATAGGATAAAGTATCTGTTGTCTAAATTTAGCATAGGTTGAACTTGATGGACCTATGTCTTTTTTCAACCTCATCTACTATGTAACTATGTAATTACATGAATGTGTCCTTGTATTCACCAGTAATATTAACGGAAAAGTCCACCCGATTTCCAAGTATTTTGCCCATGCAATGCAAGGTCCATAACCTTGGCAAGAAAAGTGCATGGCTCCTTCCCAAAAAGCTGTAGAAGGTGTTTGGTTCCAGGAGCTAATTCTAACTATACATGACTTTTGGTCTTTCTGAACATTCGAATGGGAAAGTACCACACACACAAAGTATGCCATAACATGTGCTTTGGGTAAGCAGAGTTCTCTCTCTCTCTGTTACATGTTTGCCATATACAGAGTTGTTTTCTACAAAGGAAGTGAGACTCATCAGTTTAAGTATGCATTTTTTGCAACAACACTCAGCACTGAATGGAGGAAGCCTAACAAAATATGCTATAAATAAGAGCCTAAGCTGTGATAGTGCCAGAAGCTTCTCCATGGACCGTACAGGTGTCAGGCCAAGAATTCCCCTTGCTCTCACGGGATCAGATAAGACTGATTGGGGCTTCCCCGGATATTTGGAGCGCTTTCCTGTTGTATGCCGTTTAGCTGTGCAAGCTGTAACTGAGAACATAACTGAAGCTAAGTAAAACCCCTTTTTGATTACATCTCTAATACTGTTTATTGACTCAGAGTGTGCAAGTTATTGGCTGAATCCAGAATCTTTGCATTACAACATTTAAACGCATAAGTATAGATGCAGCTACGAGTATTCTAACACTGCTTTGAAAAATCTGAGGCATTCTTCCAGTAATGCTGCAACATTTCTCTGACATTTCTGCAGAAAGACTAATGGCCCATATGATTAACACAGCAGGGATCCCTGGACAGTTTTAATGGGACTGCCAGGCACCACCGCTGTGTTAAGCCGATGGGCCATTAGTCTGTCTGCAGAAATGTCACAGAAATGTGGCAGCATTACTGGGAGATTGCCCCAGATTTTCCAAGGCAAGTGTTAGAATACTCGTGGCTGCACCTGTAAGATGCATCTGGACTTTTCTTGATCACTATCAGTTGTTTTTGGAGTCGAGTCTATTTGTCAAGTCAAATAGTTTTTGAAAGTGTCATGTATGAAATCTTACAGCCATATTTTATATTGGTAGTATTATTATCATCAAAATTACAGGACTCCTGTTTCCTGATTTTAGTCTTAATTAAATTATTTGGAGCTTTCTGTTAAATTATTATTCAAATGTTTAGCTACTTTTCTGAATATGATTACATGTGTCTTTTCCCTTTTTCTTTTTAGAAATCAAGACTTAACAATTTGCTTCTCATGAAAAAATTGACATCAAGCAAAGTTGAAGTTTTAGGTCATACATATATCTCTTTTAGATGAAGTGGTAAAAATGTGAATACTATACTCTGACCTTTCATACGGGAAAGTTAACTAAACTTTTAGCGTGTATAATTCCATGAAAGATGTTTCAGAATTCTCTGAAAATGATTTCCAGACAATTTAATAATGATAAAAACTGAGTTACTGTAGCAGTATTGTTTTAGTTCTTGATTCCAGATAGTACAGAGACATTTTTATGTCTAATAATATGAATTATATTTCCAATGGATACAAGGCATCTTAGAAATCCAAATACCTGTCACAAGACATTTAAAAGGCTTTTCAGATAATGACTTTAGCTCCATTTAATCACATGAACATTTAATAACTATTAGTCATTCCCCTTCTTCATCGTACAGTAAGTCCCATTTTTATTGATAAAAGGAAAGCAGTTTAACTTATGCTTAAAAAAACCCAGACACTCAGGTATAAATTAAACATCCTATGGGGACTGCATGCGTGGCTACAGTCTGAATGGTCGCATAAAGAAATAGCTTCAGCGTGGCATGCAAATGAAATCAGCATAATCCGTTCAAATAAATATAAATTCACCCCAAACTAATAACAACTTACCCCTGAACAAGCAAGACTGCCTCCAAAAGCCACAAAAAAAAGATGTTGGAGTTATGACACTTTTTACAATGGAGAGAGATCCACATGGCTGAAGGAGATGATGGTGGCCTTTCCCACACGTGTGCCATCAGATTCGGACCAAAAAAGCAATATGGAACCATGGGCCACTAAAAAGAATCTAGAAGATCTTCTTCGAACTATGACTAAACACATTTCAATCTGAACTACAAAAAGCAGTAACAGACATGAAACAAGAAATGGCTGCTATTAAAACAATGACATGCCAGAAAAGATGAGACGCTGAGAAAATCAGATGGCATGTTCACTCTAGGAGAAACAGTAAAGATTTGGAGAATTGGGAACATAGACAAATTCTACGGATTCAAAACATTCCGGAAGAAATCTCAAATGATGACCTGCAGCTATACTTAAAAAGACTATTTATAATGCTGGTCCTTGCCCTGTTAGAAACAGACTTATAACTGGATAAGGCACGCAGAGGTCTGGGACCAAAAATGAGACACAGAAAGAAAAAGAGATGTGATAATCAAGTGTCACTACTGTACTATACAACAACGGGAAAAAATCACAAACACAAGTAGAATTAAGGGAGACATACAATTTAGGTTCACAATTCTGAAAAGAGAAATACAACCCCTAACAAGCATCCTTAGAGAACAGTAGTACAGCCAAGGATTTCCCTTTAAGATAACTGTACTAATAGATAGCAAACAAATCTACATAAATTCAATGGACGATGCAGGGCCATTTCTGAGATCACTAGGCTTCAGTCCACCAAGAAGGACAAAGCAAGCTAGTGAAGCAAGGAACAGATAACAGACACCAGATCCCCATAAGGTTAATTCCCTCAGACTGGATGGTCCTAAGTGTTGACAGGACCCTCCCCAGAACGGTGGTGCCGCCACTTTCGGACTCACCTTAGCTCACCGCGATCAACATGGTCAAGCATGAACCAGCAAAGAGAAAGAGAGGTGAGACCTGATAAGCCCCAATCCGGAACTTTAGAGACACGCAGGTCCCAGGATAGACGAGACCTCTTCCCTTAAATGAGGACCACGTAATCCAGTGGTTCCAATGCAGAGACAAATGGGAGGTAAAGAGTCTGGCTGGAGCTGGAGGGTTGGGTGTCAGAATGGGGAGGCCATGCCATGCCCTTCCCTAACCCCCCTTTTACCCTTATCTCCCACCTCCACTCTCCCCTCCCCTATCTTCCCATCCCTTTTCCCCCATTCCCCACACCCCTTTTTACAATATACCCAGGTTACACTGATAGCTGCTGGAAGGGATGCGGTGGAATAGGGGATTTGGCTCACATATCGTGTCAGTGCCCCCAAATTGGTAGATACTGGAAGAATATGCAAGACCTAATTGAAGAAACCCTATGGGTGAGAATACCTCTTGATCCAGGGGTAATTATCTTAACCCTACCAATAGAGGGAGACCATCCCCATTATGTCACATATACTTATGGCGGCACAATGCTCCATAGCCAAAAAGCAACAAAAAAATAAGCATCCTACATTGTAAGAAAGAATATACAAAATACCTTTGGTAGCTATATCTTAAAAACAAATTAAGCTTTTGATTGTAGTCTATGTTGTTGTATGCAGACAAATTCAATGCAATCTTTGCAAACTAAGGTTTTAATTAACCTACTGTAAGTAACACATTCATTTATATCACTTCTTTATATAGACTTTATTGAGACTTCAGTTAAAATGTAGAATGATTTGCAATGACATATTTAAACCTAGTTGGAAAAGAAGCACATTGCACATAATGCAAAAAATGACAATCATATTAGCACATCGAATGAATGGATTGCTCAACATGCAGCTTAACCTTCCCAAAAAGATTCTGTTTCATTGTGGAAGTAAAAAGCTCCCAACAGTTGATGGCATCCATGGAATAAATGCTGGTTACGGTGATTGGTTGCACGGGATTCATTATTACCTCTTTAGAAGTTCGTATTACAAACTCTAACTTCAGGCTTTTAGTTTGTTCTTTAGTGCACTTGCATTAGGCAGTATATAAAATGCAGAATGCTGGCTAAAACTCGAGTATTTCAATTGTGCTTATTAGCAACTAGGTATGCAGCTGGCTCTGTTTATATTATGTAGCACTGATTCCCCTCCCCCCCCCTCCCTCTGGGAGGTTTACTCTGGCTACAGGTCAATGTGGTGCTAGATACTGGATGTTCTAGAGTTGGGCTACTGGACCTAGTGTCCACCTGGGAGGAATCTCCAGACGCAGCTGATTGCTGAGATAGCGAGGATCCTTGGAATAACTTGAAGGATACAGGGGCCTTAACTACAGGTATCCTGCTTGCATACGGTATTTCCCCCTCTGAATCCTCATCCTCCGTCCAACCACCCCTTTCCCCAAAATCCCAATGCCAGGCAATCACCGGTCGCGGCGATGATGTCATGTCCAGCAGCACCGGAAAAGCATCACCCCATGCACACCGAACAAGGCCCGTCTGGTTCCTCGTTGGGGAAGGCCACAACTGGATCCTGGTGGAAGTAAAAGTTAGGAGCCTCACCCATCTGAAGGTAGGGGACATCTTCCAGCTCCACAGGTTCCTCCGTGGTCGGGTCCTTCACAGCGCCGGCATCTTCCTTTGGCGTGGGGCCCCGGATGCACTATGGCCTGGCGAAAGGACACCTCTGGATCGGGACTCTGCCACAGTACACAGGTAGGTGGATATTTCTTCTTCTTCAGAGGTGGGTAAGGATACCTCCTCCGGGCCATGATGTCGGGGCGCCCCACACCCCTTGGCGGCAATTGGCACGGAGCAGACCTGCTCCGGTGCCACCAGGGGAAGTGCACTTAACACCCCCGAGACAGTCGACTCACCTGACAGTCGACAGTCGACAGCGCACAGGAACTTGGACGCAAGGCAACGGAATACTGGGGCCTTGGGTTACCAATACCAATAGCAGGGCACACGGGCCCAAGGATGTTTCTGCGGTATACAGGTCAGGGTAGGTCACATCCGATGGCAGTAGGCCCCGATCATAGGCCGAAGTAGGTGCTGCTTGCAACGGACCATATCTACCTCCGGTCAGCTTCATGACTAAGGCGCACGGGCCCACGATATCCGTGACAGAGTAGAACTCTGCAGGGGCCACACTGGTTGGTGTGGATGCCTGGGTAGTAGATGAAGCAGCCTCAACAGGCCCAGGATTAGTAGGCCGCATGTAGAATGCCCCGCAATGGTGGCACCGCACAGTAGGGCTGGCTTTGTCTCCTGGGAGCCTTCAGTTTGGGCCATTGATAGTGACTACCAGGTAGCCCCCTGGCAGGTAATAGTTGGATAGCTCTAAGGTAGATATTTTCGCTTGACTTAATGAGGTAGAATAGACAGCAGCAGTAGCTCTTGCCTCTTGCTCAGCTCTGTGGAACTGATTTAGGCAGGATGTGGTTGACTCCTCCCATAACAGCGAGAGTCCTTGATTGGTTCTTGCAGGTTGCCCATCCTCTGGGTGCAATATAATGCAGGGTATGGTAGACCAAGGAGTAACTTGGCTCTAGCTGAGCCAGTCACTGTGAGGGGCGTCGTTGGTTTGGTGCCGAAGAGCTTGCAACTGGTATGCAGAAAGCTTGAAACTTGGCTTTGCAAACCCATTCAGGCCCGAATTTCTGTCGGGAACGCCATTTTGAGAGTACACAGTCCATGCGGTAGACTCCATTTTGAGCACACAGCACAGTCCATAATGACTTTAGGTACACAAGGTCCCCCAGTACCAACTGAAAGGGGCCTGTCCCTATTTTGAGTAAGATGAAGGGTACACACTTTCCCACAGGGTACGCCCCAGCTAACACATCTTCGTAGTGCAAAGGTACACAGGGTCCCCAGCAACAAGTGAAAGGCCCGTCCCTCTTTTGAAATGCTCCTAGTTACATAGGGTCCCCAGCTACAACTGACGTAACTCCATCCTTAACTCAGATGGAGTGCTGCACTGCCCTAAAAGCCTGCCCTGTTGCTGCATCTCAGCAGCGCCTCCAATTGTAGCTCTGCTTCCCCCCCCCCCTCTGGGAGATTTACTCTGGCTACAGGTCAGTGTGGTGCTAGATACCTGTTTGATTCAGGAGAGGCTGAGCTTCCACTATGTTGTGGGGAAACAGGACAGGCTTTAGGCGGTTTTCAGGCAGTAGTTCTCATGGTGTTACGCCTCCAGTCACAGTAGGCTCCAGAGTTCTGGAGACACCCTGTCACTTAGAGAGGCTGCTGGAGGAGGGGAAACCCCAATATGACAGTCTGTTATAGCCTGCATCTATAAGGGCTTACATAACAAGAGGCCGTAGAATAGCCAAAACCTAACATGGCTACAATTACAATAAATTATTTGCCAAAACCTGAAGATAATAATTAATTGCAGGTAATTAATACTGTATATGTATTAATGCGTATTTAATAATTTTATTACATGGAGAGTTAGGATAATCTGATATGGGTTAATGCAGTGATTCCCAAACTTTTTCCGCTCAAGGCTCCCCAAGGCGATCAGGATTTTTTCAAGGCTCCCCAAGGCGATCAGGATTTTTCCGCGGCACCCAAAGTAAAAACAAAGTTGTATATAAATACCTAACAGTTGCAGTGCACAGTTGGTGTCTCTCTCAGACACACTCTCTCTCTCTCAGACACACTCTCTCTCAGACACACTCACACACACACACTCTCTCTCTCTCAGACACACTCACACACACTCTCTCTCTGACACACTCACACACACTCCCTCAGACACACTCACACACACTCTCTCTCAGACACACTCACACACACTCTCTCTCAGACACACTCACACACACTCTCTCTCAGACACACTCACACACACTCTCTCTAAGACACACTCACACACACTCTCTCTCAGACACACTCACACACACTCTCTCAGACA
>NC_134484.1:455770213-455777713 GCF_040206685.1 Ascaphus truei | reverse complement strand
CACACACACACACACACACACGCGCACACACACACACACACACACACACCCTTTCTCTCCCATATATACACACACACACACACTCTCTCACTCTACACAGACGGGGGGGGTTCGGAACAGAGGAAAGGCCGCGACCAGCACCACCACCCGCTCCCCCCCTCCTCCCGCGCAGACAGCGGGAGCGCCGGGGACAGCGGTGGGGAGAAGAAACCCCCCGCTACCACCTCCATGCAGGCAGCGGGAGCACCGGGCATGTGGGGGGATCAGAGGTAAGCGGGGACCTGAGGGACATCCCCGTTCTCATCTCCTGCCCCGCGGGCTGTCACGCGCTGACAGGGGAAAGCGGGAACCCGAGGGACATCCCCGCTCTCATCTCCTGCCCCGCGGGCTGTCACACGCTGACAGGGGGAAGCGGGAACCCGAGGGACATCCCCGCTCCCATCTCCTGCCCCGCGGGCTGTCACGCGCTGACAGGGGGAAGCGGGAACCCGAGGGACATCCCCGCTCTCATCTCCTGCCCCGCGGGCTGTCACGCGCTGACAGGGGGAAGCGGGAACCCGAGGGACATCCCCGCTCCCATCTCCTGCCCCGCGGGGTGAAGGGTGCTGCGGGGGGGAGGGTGATGATGCGCCGATGCTGCCGGGGGGTGGCGGTTTTGGCCGGGGGGGTGAGGTGTTAGTGCTGCTGGGAGACATGTCTCCCAGTGGTGCTCCTCCAGCGTGCGCAGGGAGAGCCGGCGCCGGGTTCAGCGTTTTTGTTTTTTTTAATTTGCTGGCCCTTGTTTCCCGCTGCTGGCGGCCCTGATCGTGGCGCCCCTCTAGCCAAGCCCCGGCGCACCAGGGCGCCGCGGCGCACAGTTTGTGAAACACTGGGTTAATGCATACCTAATTTATAAAATACTATAGATTAGCATACAGTACATGTGATATGTTTAAAATTAACCCTAACCAGGTGCTATTGGTCTAAGGAAACAGTTCCAATAATAAACTGAAATAGGGTGTTACTTAAATGCTAATAGTGATTACAAATCATTATAGGCTAAAGCAGTAAAATTCAGGGCATTATTGAAAACCCTGCTCTCTGATTGGTTAAAATTCCGGGCATTATCCACAGTAATGCCCTGAATTTCAGCAGCTTGCAAAATGCAGTTTTCAATCTGTTTATTTCCAGCCAATCATCTTTCAGAACAGCTGAGACAGGGCAGGGGATTGGTTTGAATTAAGTAAAAGCTCTGAGACATGGCAGAGGATTGGTCAAAAAGTATCAGCCACGGTTTGACTCCTCCCCCTCCCGAGCTGACTGAGATTTTCTGAGCAGATTCAGTTGAATTGGGGGGGAGAGAGACTGCAAATAAGTAAGTGTGTTGTGTATAGAGGTGCAGTGTTGTGTGTGTGTGGGGGGGGGGCTGTAGAGGTGTTGTGCTGTGTTGTGTGTAGAGCTGGGGGGGAGAGTGCAAAGTTTAGTAAGTGGCTGCATTTTTTATTGTGGCTGCAGTGTGTGTGTGTTGTGCTGTTGTATGTGTAGCAGCAGTTTGTGTGTGTGTAGAGCTGATGTGTGTGTGTGTGTCTATAGAGCAAATGTGTGTGTGTGTGTGTGTGTATAGAGCTACATGTGTGTGTGTGTGTGTGTGTCAGTAGAAGTGTTTATGGGTGTAGCATGTGTGTGTAGCAGCAGAGTTTGTGTGTGTAGAGCTGCTGCTGTATGTGTAGAGGTGCTGTGTAGTGAGTGTAGAGGAGGTGCTGTGTTGTGTGTCTAGAGCTCCAGTGTGTGTGTGTATGTAGAGGCACTGTGATGTGTCTGGTGTGCTGTTTTGTGTGTGTGTGTGTGTGTGTGTGTGTGTGTGTGTGTGTGTGTGTGTGTGTGTGTGTGTGTGTGTGTGTGTGTGTGTGTGTGTGTGTGTGTGTGTGTGTGTGTAGCAGCAGTTTGTTTGTGTGTGTGTGTGTGTGTGTGTGTGTACACAGAGGGGCGGCAGTGTGTGGATATAGATCAAATATAATCACTGCGCTTCTCTATGTAAAGAGCATGCAGCTAGTGAAGGAAATGGCCATACAAATGTGCAAAACAGAAAGTGAATCCCTGCGCTTCTCCCATAGGGATAGCAATCAATGGGGAATATATATATATATGTATGGTGTAAATACCTATAAGAAAAAAGGAGACTTTTGGTATACATCCTTTGATCAAATAATGCCAAGCCTGCTAACCACGTCAAGGTAAGTCTCTTTAGCAGGTCCCTACGCTAAATGCATACTAGTGTTATGTGAAATAAGTGGATATAGATAGCTGCAGTGTAAGCGTACAGTATATAGAGGTGGTTTCATGTATTTACCATTTTATTTTAATAAAAAAATCTATTTAACTATACAAAAGTGTCTATTATTTATGAAATAAGCCTACATTTAGCCTATAATAGTAATAATCCCCTCAGAACAGGGCATTACTGGCCAATAATGCCCTGGCTGGGTTAATGTTCCTCGGCTTCGCCTCGGGCCTTCAACTCTTCCAGCCAGGGCATTATTGGCCAGTAATGCCGTTCTTCAGGGATTATTACTTAATGAATGTTCATTCAACAGAGTGGCTATTATATTACGGCATTTGACATTTCATAGATAACCCAATAAATTCTATCACATTTTCTGCCTAGCTCCCTGACTTATTCCTAAGGAAGAATATATAGTTTGTGAAAAGAAACTAAGTAAATATTTAATCTTTTTTTTTGCAGTTAATTGCATTTCTAGTGTGTCCCCCTTCAGTTCATTATATAGATTGATCATACCTTGCGATCTATATGCTGTATAACTCAATTTGCATAGATTTTAGCAATTACAATATATATGGCATTATTATTCAAAATTCATTTGAATATCCTTTAAAAGGTGTTAAATATTACTGTCCATTTTATACTAGAACTTGGCAGGAAATTCTCATCTGTAGCAGGTACTAATTACTTAAATTTGTGTAATAAAATCTTACCTGAATATGCACAAAATTATCATTGCCGCAGTGAGGCAAATAAGAGATAAACTATGTCCAATCGTGTAGCCCGTCTTTATCATTCCAAAAAAGTTAGTCTGTCAAAAGAATACAAATCAGAATTATTTTGTAATAATAACTTAATGTATGACAGACTTTGGGGCACAGGCAGCAAGCATCTAAATGGATTATCACACTAGTTCTGGCATTAGCTACCCATGACTTGAATGGGAGGTAACACCGGAACCTGTGCCGATGAGTAAGGGTAACAATTACTGCTTTCTACCTTGTATCAACCCAAAACAAAGACAAGGTCAATGTTTGATAAGGCATAGAGAGCTTATTGTAACCTTGTTCCTTAGTTCGTTTATACTTCGGCACCACCTTTGACAGATAGAATGCACCCCTGAGATACATGGGACATACAGGGTGTCCATAAATTATTCACCCCATTATAAGCCTTAATAAATTAATTATTATAGGAGCTATCTTAAAATGGTTTGCGGTAATTAATAACACAACTCATGACATTTTTTCCTTTATTTCGCAGACCATCCTTAATTCTTAATGTTTGGAACAAAATCATCTATCGCCTTGATGTTCTGCGTGCTGATAATGGGGCTCATGTGGAAGTTTACTGAATTCTGCTTTACTGAAGCATTGACTGAACTGTGGTCGTCTACTTAATCAAAACAAACATTTCTTGAGTTGTGTTATTAATTGCCGAAAACCGTTTTAAAATAGCTCCTGAAATAATGAATTTATTAAGGCTTATAATAGGGTGAATCATATATGGACACCCTGTATGATCATTTAAATATACTTTGTGTACCCAAATTAGCATATTTCCCAGGTGTGCTCCTTGTTGTGCACAGGTGTCTCTACACCTGTTGTATAAAGGTGTTTGGACTGGTACATAAGCAATTTGGGACTCTAGCAAAGAAGTCTCTTTACCTCTTAAATCTGGATCACTCCTTTTTCATGAAGCACATTGGTTAAGTCAGACGTTCACACAACAACTTAAAAAGAAAAAGGCCACACACTACTGTAGCGTAAGTGGTGATGAATTATAGTAACTCCATTTAATGGGCATAGCAGTGTTCTTTAATCACTCCTGCATATTATGGTATGTTCTATTTATGATTTGACAAATTAAAAGGATGTACGGTAGTATTAAAATATAAGTATGAAAGACAAGTTAGAAATACGGTTTTAATTGCCCATTAAAAGAGTTAGCCACAAACATAACATTGACATGTTTACATGCAAAAAAACAATTAACCTTCATGGCTGCACATAACGGCATGAGACTAAGAAAATAATTAAATAGGAATTAAAGAACATTACTGTATGAAGGTTTTTTTTTTTTTTAAAGTAAAAGGCATTCTCTCTCCGTGTCACACACTCTGTCTTTATCTTTCTCAATCTCTTCTGGAAAAGCCCCTTTTTCATCTACAGTACGAGATGAGGTAAGATTTCTATCTGTCAGTTTCTAGCTGATATTCATCAAATCGGGCAAGAAGTGCATGCAAATGAGATGTTAAAGAGTGCGATTTATATGCATAGATATTCCTTACAGCGAAAACAGCGAAAATGCCAGATTTTTTATCATGTCAAATTTGGTCGAATTTGCATTGACAATACTGCATTTTAATGAATAAACCTCAATGTTCAAGGTGTATCATACTAATGTTGCTTTGCTTACATTGGTACATTCTCTTGGTGAGTGGTTACTGTTGGGATTAGGGGAGGAGATAGTAAATGCAACATCAGTATGAGATAATTTGCATCTACCGTATAACTGGCTTCCTTCCTCTGTTGTGTTAACTCCAACAAAGTTAAGTGGCTTTAACATCTGCTCCTTAGCGATTTTCATCAATTATTGACAAGAAAATTAAAAACTTCATTAAATTCCACTAAAGAATAGGCTTTATCTACAGACACTGCACCTGCAGATTTGGGGAATCTGTGAGTACCCATTGCACATAACTTAATACTAAAATTATTGTGTTAACATATTGCACTATATTTTGTATGTATTTTATTTTGCATACATCTGCGCTCCCCAATACTTCTGGACTACGACTTGTGTGGGATTGAGAGAATCCAATCCTTTAAGGGTTTGAGCAGCGAAGTATTATCAATTTATTCATTTACTTGTCACTATATATATTTTTGTATCACTTACACCTATCACGGGGTGTGTTCTATTACAACGATATTTGATCTAAGCGCTGGTTTGGTATACACATCTAGTTCACTGCACCTGCACCATCAGAGTGAACCCTACATGCTTCCAGCCATGTTTCACACCTGACCGCTCCCATGCACTTACAGTAGAACAATTGGCAATTTTTAAATGGCTTCAATTCCCAAAAAGTGGGAATGAAGTAAATACGTAAAAAAATTAACATTTATAGGAAAAACGAAAAAACGAACAAACGAAAAATACTTCAGTGTATGTACTGTATAAAATGTATCTGTGTTTAAGTCATATAAGAAAACTAGACAATACTTTAAAGATGTTATCGCAGTAGTGGCAGTGAAGAATATGGGATTTTTGTCGAACCTTTTATAACAAGACGGAAAAAATAGTGTAATTTTCACATTGAGTCCCTTAGCATCACGGTATCAGAGCACTTTGCTCCGATTTTACAATTTGTGAAGTTAGTCGTCGGGATTAGGGATTAGTTACATGACACAAATATTGCAATGGAATTTATCATATTCTTTTCACCTAGTCCCAGCATCTGAGGTCTGTGGTCAAAGAGTAACTGGACCAGGATGTATTGAGCACCACTACTTTTTTTATTTGGTACACAGAAACCCATAACATTTTTTTTTAATGACAATCTTGCAATTTTCCTTTTCTTTTGAATCAAAATGCATTTACCTTAGAAAGCATTATCTCCTTCCTATTTTTAAAGCATACATCTTGATATCATTGTAGCCATGGCTGGCTCTGGCTATCCTTCTGCCCCTCCCTGTCATGTAAGTCCTGATAGCTGCAGGCTGTGGCAGGATGTCATCTTGGGTTTTCCCCACCCTCAGGCAGCCTCCCTGAGTGACGGAGGGGTGGAGATGATACTTGGTCTGTGTGCAGCCAATCCTTGTGCCCTCCCCCTCTGTGCTAGGGAGGAGGCATGCCAAATTCAGTCAGTCCAAGTCTCTCCCTGCTGGGATTGAGACATGCTTTCAGCCCCTTAGGGGGGTGAAGAGAATAACAAGCAGGATTGCAAGGCCTCAATTCTGAGAGAAGTCAAGGCACCACCCAGAGGCCAGGGACCTGTGCTATAACTGACTGCATTCACTGTAATACCATCTGCAGTGAATGTTATGCAATAAAGAGGATCCTGTTTTATATACCCCTGCCTGAATCTACATTCTATTGGGTATGAGTATGAATGATACTTTCACAGTGGGGACTGTCTCCAGCCACGCTGGAGCCTGCTGTGAATGGAGGCGTTGCACCAGATAAAGAAGAACACAGCCTGATGACATCTAAAACCCTGTCCTGTTTCCTCATACCAAAGCGGACCCTCAGCATCTCCTGCGACCTAACAGGTATGAAGAACCATGACACGCTAGCAAAGGCCAGATCTCCCAGAGAGGGGTAGGGGGGAAGAAGTGATACATCATGTTCAAAGAGCTTTGCACGAAAGTTTATGCCACTTCGACTACGGTCAGAAGTCAAAACCGGGACAGAGTCTACCTAACCAAGGTTAGATGACGTAGGACGATCACATGGTTTCCCAATCAGCTGATGCCTCAACCTGCAAGTCGGGTCCGGAAGTGGGGATTCCCTATGGCAAATTACCCAAAAAGCTACTCGCCCAACCAAAAAAGCCAATCACCCCCTGGCCCCGCGCCCGTTCACATTTTAAAAAATGGAATAAATTCCTAATAAGAAAAATTCAGGGTCTCTACGCACCATTCTTTTCCCTATTAATTTTCCCAAAACAATCTGCCACATCTGTAGTGGCACAAGTCTAGAATTCTGCATCAGATGTAAGAAACTGTTCTTACACACTCCGCAGCTCTGCTAAGAAAAAAAACGGAGCAGTGCGTCAAAACACTTTTCTGTACGTTGATGCTTGGAGCAGTGGTGGGCAACTCCAGTCAAGGGCCACCACCAGGTCAGGTTTTTAGGATATCCCTGCTTCAGCACAGGTGGCTCAATCAGGTGGCTCAATCAAACCTGTGCTGAAGCAGGGATATCCTGAAAACTTGACCTGGTGGTGGCCATTGAGGACTGGTTTCACGTTCATTAAAATGTAGATTAGTTATCAAACGTGGGGAACTGACTAAATTGAGCATGACCCACTCAGTTTTTTTATGCTGAAAGTACCTTAGTGAATGCAGTACTTACTAATTAGCGCCATTTCTTATCCTCTTTGCATCCTGTTAGTCTTCCCACTGATGCCACTCCCAGTTAATCTCATTCATGTACAGTTTGCACTAACCCCTATCTCTATCCAGTGATCATAGCGATCCATTTTGCTATCTTTTTCTCCCGTGATCTCTTTT